>NC_051389.1:58510443-58530799 GCF_015228065.2 Penaeus monodon | reverse complement strand
CTACTTTTAACACACTAAAAATTTTAACCAAAATACAACACAACAAAAACACAACCACACACACACACACAAAACCACACACACACACACACACCACACACACACACACACACACACACACACACCCCACCCACAAACACAACACACACACACACACAACACACACACACACACACACACACACACACACACACACACACACACACACACACACACAACACACACACACACACACACCACCACATATATTACATATTATATATATATATATATATATATATATATATATAGTTTGTGTGTGTTTTGTGTGGTGTGTGTGTGTGTGTGTGGTGTGGGGTGTGTGTGTGTTGTGTGTGTGCGTGGCGTGTGGGGGTATGTAAAAAATACATATGAATAATATTCAGTGTAAAAAAAAGATACTGATGGATACGAGACTAAAATCAAATTCAAAACTTTAAAGGGCAAAAGAAAGACGGATAACTATGTAGGCAATCAGTAATAGATATCGAAACGAATAGAGGTGTATATATAAAGATAAATTATATATGGTCATACTTGCAAGGGACTTTCAATTGGTTAAAAATCTAGAATAATCGTGACTATATATTTCGTAATTTATTTAATTTGTGATAATTATGATAACGAAATTATTGCAGTGGTTTTCATTGTTATTGTCATTATCAGTAAAGATGGCGTGCGTATATATAAAGGCAAGTCCATTAATTAAATATGTAAAAGTAACATCCATATATTATTTATTATTACTATTACCATGTTTGGTATTTTCCTTGGAATATTACAGCGAATTCCAATCCATCACTGAGTTTATATTTTTCAGAATTCCAAAATAATAATAATAATAATAATAATAATAATAAATAATGATAATAATTAATTTAGAAAGTACACAAGATATTTGCTCGATTTAGGCTTAACTTTGTAAATAATTCTGAACATACATTCGTCTTGCCAATCTAAACGAACATGAAGAATTTAAATTTAGAGATATGAAAGAAGAAGAAGAAGAAGAAGAAGAAAACGCGTTCTGATAAAGATACGAAAATATTATTGTAATTTCTTTGTTTTATGGAGGTTATTAGAGCATGCTGATTATCTTTACGTTCAGTGACGGGTTTTTAGATCTTTATTTACTGGGTCGGCAGAGTGATCGTAAATAGATTGCTCTTAAGCTCATGCATTCTTGCGAAAATGAATAGATTAGTCAAGGGTTCAGGAGTGTATATATATTCATAATATATATATAAAATATATATATATATATATATATATATATAATATATATATATATATATATATATATTTTATGCACATATATATATATAATATATATATATATATATATATATAATATATATATATATATATCATATATATATATATACATATATATATATATATATATATATATATATATATATATACCAAACAAATCACAAAACACACACACACCACACACACCACACACACACAACACACACACACACACCCCCACACACACACACACACACACACACACACACATATATATATATAGAGATAGATAGATAGATGCATACATACATACATCATACATACATACATACATACATACATACTACAAACATACATACATATATAAATTTACATTTATATATAAGTTCAGGAATATGTGTCTGCGTGTGTGTGTTGTGTTGTGTGTATGCATGTGCATGTTTGCGCATATGTATGTGTTTGTGCATAATATACATAATTTCCTCTCTTCATTTCTTAAAATCACATAATGTTTTTGTCTGTTTATGCCCTCTCCGCTGTTATCTGACTTTCCTCACAATCTTTTCCCCCCATTATGACGGCACAATAAACAAACGGGGGGTGCTAAGTTTTGTAAACCTCTGCCAGATTTCGAAAATCCAAAAATATCCCCTTACGAATTTTTGTTTTGCAGGTCAAAGGGGGTGAGGAAAGAGAGAGAAAAGGGGGGGGGTGGGGAGAGGAAGGTGGGGGGAGAAAGTGGAGAGAGAGAGAGAGGAGAGAGAGAGAGAGAGAGAGAGAGAGAGAGAGAGAGAGAGAGAGAGAGAGAGAGAGAAAAGGGGGGGGGGGGGGAGAGGAGAGAGAGAGGGGAGAAAGAGAAAAAAAAGGGGGAGAGGGGAGAGAGAGAAAAAAGGGGGAAAGAGAGAGAAAAAAAGAGGAGAGAGAAAGAGAGAGAAAAAGAGGAGAGAGAAAGGGAGAGGAGAGAGAAAGGGAGAGGAGGAGAGGAAGGAGAGAGAGAGAGAGAGAGAGAGAGAGAGAGAGATGCAGATGGATATATTGATGGTGGGACAGGACAAATAGGTGAAAACAGATAAAGAAAGAAAGAAGAGAGAAAGAGAAAGAGGAGAAAGACAAACAGACAGGCAAGCAAACAGACCGAACAAACACACACAGATTTTTTTTTTCCCAATGTATTTGATTTTTATCAAAAACAAGCTCACAGTTTCTCAGAGTGTATCACTAATTCCCTGGGGTATATTAGCTACCCCTTTTGGCCCTAGGGAACAGGCAACGAGGAAAACGGGGGTCGGCAGCCAAGGAAATAACGCCAGGAAAATCTAGCTAAGTCGATTGGCTAAACAGCGTGAGGTTTTTAGTGCAAAGGAAGGGGGGGAGGTAAAAAGTTTTAGAAAGTTATCAATTTTGGTTTTTTAGGATTAATTTTTGAGTTAGATCGGGGATGGTTGGGGCTTTTGGGGGATAAATTCAGGGGGTTTAATTTATGTTGTATTTTGAATTTTTGAAAATGAAAGGGAGTTTTTGAAAGGACGAAGAGGCAAAAGAAAAGGACGATTTTATTAAAGGAAAGAAACAAAATAAAGATAAAGATATAAAGATAAAAATTGCTCGTTCTATTCGAAGACGCACAAAGACCGATAAAAAAAAGATAAAAAAAAATTTATAAATAAAGACTTAAAAAAATAAGCTGAAGAAAAATAAACGTGTTTAAGTAAAAAAAGGATAATTTATTTGTTTTCCTTCGTTGTTTTTGTTTTAGTTTGTTTTTTGTTGTTTTTTAGACTTTTGTTGCTTTTTGTTTTTGTTATTTTTGTTTGTTTTTTTATACTTGTTGCTTTTTTGTTGTTTTCTATTACTTTTGTTATTTCTATTGGTTATTGTTGGGTTTTCTCTTTTTTATTGCTGGTTTTTTTTTTTTTTCTTTTTTTTTCTTCCTGTATCGAATGAAGAGCGTATTCCTCCCCCCCCTGGCCATCTTGCCTCCGTGGCAATGGAAGAACGAGTAAACAGGAATAACCCTGTCGACTCACTCACGCCTCATCAGCTAAAGGTTTTTTTTGCATAGTGACCGCTGGGGGTGAGTGGAGGAGGGGAGGAGGAGGGAGAGGGAGAGGGGGCTAGGAGAAGGAGGGAGGGAGGAGGGGGGGGTAGGAGAAGGAGAGAGGAGGAGAGGGGGGGGTGGGGTAAGGAGGGAGGGAGAGGAGAGGGAGAGGTAAGGAGGAAGGGAGAGGGAGGGAAGGAGGGAGAGGGAAGGAAGGAGGGAGAGGGAAGGAAAAAGAAGAGGGAGGGATGGGGTGGAGAGGGAGGGGGGGGAAAGGAATTAAGGAAAGGGGAGAGGGGGGGAAATAAGGGGGAAAGCAGTAGAATGAGGGAGGGGAAAGGGGGGGACAAGGGGAAGTGAAGAAGCAGGAGAGAGGAAGAGAGGAAGAAATGAAAAGGAAAAGTGAAGAGGAGATACAAGAGAAAAAGGAACAGATAGATTAAAGGAAGAGGGACAGGCTGGGAGAAGGGAAGAGGAGGGAGAAAAGGAGAAGGAGGGATAAGGAGGGAAGGGAGAGAGGTCGTAAGAACGGTGCTTTGTGGCCAAACGAGGGTCGTGGAAGGTACCTCCAGCTAAAGGCTCCGCTTCTCCGCGTTTCGGCTTATAAGGGGATTTGTGTGTGTGTGTTTTTGTTTGTTTGTGTTTATATATATATATATATATATATATATATATATATATATATATATATATATATATGGTTGTGGGGTGTGTGTGGTGTGTTGTGTGGTGTGTGTGTGTGTGTGTGTCGAACAAATTGCAAAAGAAACAACGAAGGGAAGTACAGGAAAACACGCGAATGTGCCGAAGGTCTTTTCGTTTTATATACACCCATACATACATATATATATGTATATATATATAATATATATATAATTTTATATATATATATAAAAATATATATATATGTATATATTTTATTATAAATACATACATATACACGCACACACACACACACACCCCACACACACCACACACACACACACACACACACACACAACACACACACACACATATATATTATAAATATATATATATAATATATTATTTTTATATTTTATATAACATGTACAGTGTATATAAATATATATATATATGTATAGATATATATTTTGTGTTAATATATGTATACACAAAATAAATAAATATTACATTGTATATGTATATATATATATATATATATATATATATATACATATACAATGTATATATTTTTTATATTTGTGTGTATTTCATATATATACACACCATATATATATATACATATATATATATATATATATATACACTGTACATGTATATATATATATATATTAATATATAAAAAATATATATATATATTATATTATATATATGTGTGTGTGTGTGTGTGGGGTGTGTGTGTGTGTGGTGTGTGTGTGGTGTGTGTGTGGGGTGTGGTGTGTGTGCGTGTATATGTATGTATTTATAATATATATATACATATATATAATATATATATATATATATATATATATATTATATATATATACATATATTATATGTATGTATGTGTGTATATAAAACGAAAGACCTTCGGCACATTCGCGTTTTTCCTGTAATTCCCTTCGTGTTTTTTTGCAATTTTTCGAAACACACACGAAGGAAAAGAAGAGGAAGAAGAAGAGGAGGAAGAGGAAGAATAATAAGAAAAAAAATGGAGAGGAAGAAAAGAAGAATAAGAGTAAGAATAATATAATAAAAAGGAGAGGGAAGAAGAGAAGAAAAAAAAAGAACGAAAGAAGAGAAGAGAAGAAGAAGAAGAGAAAGAAAAGAAGAAGAAGAACAACAACAAGATGAATAAAAATAAGAAAACTAAATTAGGGACTCTAAAAAGCGAAAGAAAAATCAGTCTTAAATAGATCGAAAAAAAAAAAATAAAAGTTAATAATAAGAGCAAGAATGGAAAAAATATAGGTAAAAATTAGTAAATAGAAGATGCAAGAAAATAAAAAGAAAAGCGCATTTTTTTATACTCCGCTGAACCTTCAAGATAATTATTTCTGTATCCAGATTAAGTAGATAAATTCGTGCTTTCTTCTAACTAAATCTGATTAAATAAAGCGCCTGCGAATACCTTGTTGAGAACTGCACAAAAAGAGTATTTAATTTTTGTTGCATCAGCAAAGGAAAATATTAGTCGACACACCACGCACAAAGAAAAAAGCATGCATATACATATATATATATATATAGATATATAGATAGTATATATATTATATATATATATATATATATATATTATATAGATAATATAGTACATAATATATACATACCTATATATACATATATATATATATACGCATAAATATATATATATATATATATATATTATATTAATATATGATATATATATCTATAAATATAATATATTATATATGAAAAAAGAGAAACAGCCACAGTAAAGAAAATTAAACTGTGGCTGTTTTCTCTTTTCGACTCTTTGTGTACACGTTTACTGTGTTTTGGTTTTGTGTTTATATATATATATTATCTATATATATATATATATCTCAATATATATATATATATCACATACACACATATATACATATACATACATACCTATACATACCTACATACATACATACTACATACAACTACCATACATACATACATAAAGACATACATACATACACATACACACACACACACACACACACACACTGCAGCGTTGTATGCACATGAACATACATAAAGTATATACACAATCACAAATTAAATTTATTCGCTCACGTGGTCCCCTCTAAAACAGAATTCGGTATCAGCAACCTTCACATTAATTTGTAATCCAATATGCACTTTTAATTAAAGAAAATCACTTCCTTTGACCCGATGTTGTTGTGACAGCATAGAAATTCATAATAGCCACAATGCGACATCAACTTGTGTTTCTCAGCCAAGTAATTTTATGAACAGTTTCTCTCTCATCTGCATCCGCCAAACATGTGCACCAGAATAGAACCCATTTATAAGCTGGATTCGAGAATCAGTATAAGGGGAGATAAAAATCACTACGTAAATGCCGACCGCCGCATACTTCGTCATTAATTTTTCATTCATCATTTTTATTTTTCTCCGACCGGAAATCGTCGATGATGATGCTGCCTCCTTGCGGTGATTGCGGAAACTAAAATCTGCTTGGTACGTAAAAAAAATAAATCCCTCTTCTTTATCCTTTTTAATTCTTCTTCAGATCCTTTCTAATAATTTTTCCTTCTTATTTTTTCACACCAATTTCACTCTCACAACAAGAAAGGTTTTAAAAAAGAACGAAGGAGATGAGTCCGTATCCCCGATTCAGGAGCAAAGAACGGTATATCTGAGTCAGCCTCCAGGAAGGGATTTAGTGATGATGCTACATCGACACACCCCACGCATCTCTCTCTCTCTCCTTCTCTCACTCTCATCACTACTCATCTCTTCTCTCTCCTTTTTCTTTTCTCGTCTCTCTCTCCATTAACAGCAAAGGTGTGTCCATGTGGCCGTGGTGAGCGAGCGTTTATCTCTTTCTGATTAATATTTATGCTGTCTTCTTTGGTGTTTTTTGAGACATTATCTGTTCTCGCGGCCTCAATCGCAGTAGGATTTGCCAGTATAGGTTTATTTTTTAAACATATATATATACACACATATGCACACAACAACACACACGCACAAACCATACACACACACACAAACACCCACACACACAAACACACACACACACACCCCCACACACACACACACACCACACACACACACACACTCACACACACTCACACTCACACTTCACACTCACACTCACAAACTCACGACTCACCACACACACACACACACACACACACACCACACACACAACACACACACACACACACACACACACAATTTACACAATTATATATATAATAATATATATATAATTATATATATAGTATATGTGTGTGTTTGTGTGTGTGTGTGTGTGTTGTGTGGTGTGTGGTGTGTGTGTGTGGGTGTGTGCTTGTGGCGTTGTGTATGTAAAAAAATACCTATGAAATATATTCATTGTAAAAAAAAAGATACTGATGGATACGAGACTAAAATCAAATTCAAACTTCAACGCAAAAGAAAGACGGATAACTATGTAGGCAATCAGTAATAGATATCGAAACGAATAGAGGTGTATATATAAAGATAATATATATGTCATACTTGCAAGGGCTTTCAATTGGTTAAAAAATCTAGAATATCCGTGACTATATATTTCGTAATTTATTTAATTTGTGATAATTATGATAACGGAATTATTGCATGTGGTTTTCATTGTTATTGTCATTATCAGTAAGATTGGCGTGTGTATATATAGAGGCAAGTCCATTAATTAAATAGTAAAAAGGTACATCCATATATTATTTATTCTTACTATTACCATGTTTGGTATTTTCTGGAATATTACAGCGATTCGCAATCCATCACTGATTTTATATATTTTACAGAATTCCAAAATAATAATAATAATAATAATAATAATTAATAATATGATAATAATTATTTAGAAAGTACACAAGATCTTTGCTCGATTTAGGCTTAACTTTGTAAATAATTTCTGAACATACATTCGTCTTGCCAATCTAACGACATGAAGAATTTAAATTTAGAGATATGGCGAAGAAGAAATAAGAAGAAGAAAGAAAACGCGTTCTTGATAAAGATCCGAAAATATTCTTGTAATTTTCTTTGTTTTATGGAGGTTATTAGAGCATGGACTGATTATCTTTAAGTTCATTGACGGGTTTTTTTAGATCTTTATTTACTGGGTCGGCAGAGTGTCGTAAATAGGATTGCTCTTAAGCTCATGCTTTCTTGCGAAAATGAATAGGATTAGTCAAGGAGTTCAGGAGTGTATATATATGTCATAGATATATATAAATATATATATATATATTATATATATATATATATATCTATATAATATATATATATATATATATATATAGATAACATATATATATATATAATATATATATATATATATATATATATATAATATATATATATCTATATATATATATATATATATATATATCTACCAAACAAATCACCACACACCCACACCACACACACCCACACACCCACACACACACACACAACACACACACACACACACACACACACACACACACACATATATATATATAGAGGATAGATAGAAATAGTGCAACCATACATACATCATACACATACAACTACATACATACATACATGACATACAATCATATATAATTTACATTTATATATAAGTTCATGAATATGTGTCTGCGTGTGTGTTGTGTGTGTGTGTGTATGCATTTGCCTGTTTGCGCATATGTATGTGTTTTGTGCCATAATATACATATTTCCTCTCTTCATTTCTTAATCACATAATGTTTGTTCTGTTTTTTTGCCCTCTAAAACGAAAGAAAAAAGAGGGAAACAATGAAATTACCTGAATTTTCCTCCAATCTTTCCCTCATTATGACGGCACAATAAACAAACAGGGTTGCTAAGTTTTGTAAACCTTGCAGATTTCGTAATCCAAAAATATACCCTTACGAATTTTTGTTCTGCAGGTCAAAGGGGTGAGGAAGAGAGAGAGAGAGGGGTGGTGAGAGATGATGGGGGGAGAAAGTGAGAGAGAGAGAGAGGAGAGAGAGAGAGAGAGAGAGAGAGAGAGAGAGAGAGAGAGAGAGAGAGAGAGAGGAGAGCGGTGGGGGGGAGAGGTAAGAGAGAGGGAAAAGAGAAAAAAAGGGGGAGAGGGGAGGAGAGAAGAAAAAAAAGGGGAGAGGAGAGAGATAGCAAAAAAGGGGGGGAGGGGAAGAGAGAGAAAAAAGGGGGAAAGAGGAGAAAAAAGGAGGAGAGAGAAAAGAGGAGAAAAAGCGGAGAAGAGAAAGGGCGAGGGAGAGAGAAAGGGAGAGGAGAGAGAGAGAGAGAGAGAGAAGAGAGAGAGAGAGAGAGAGATGCAGATGGATATATTGATGGTGGACAGACAACTAGTGAACAGATAAAGAAAGAGAAAGAGAGAGAGAAAGAGAAAGAGAGAAAGAAACAGACAGGCAGCAAACAGACAACGAAACAAACACACTACAGATTTTTTTTTCCCAATGTAATTTGTTTTTATCAAAAACAAGCTCACAGCTCTCAGAGTGTATCCGACTATCCCTGTGTATTATTAGCTACCAACCCCGTTGGCCCTAGGGAACAGGCAACGATGGAACACGGAGTCGGCAGCCAAGGCAAAATACGCCCAGAGTATCTACTAAGTCGATTGGCTAAAACAGCGTGAGGTTGTTAGTGCAAAGGAACGGGGGGGGAGGTATAAAGTGTTTTTAGAAAGTTATCATTTTGGTCTTAGGATTAATTTTGAGTTAGCTCGTGATGTTGGGGCGTTGGGGATAATTCAGTGTTGTATTTATGTTGTATTTTGAATTTTTTGAAAGAAGGGGTTTTTTTTGAAGACGAAGACTGCAAAGAAAAGGACGATTTTATTAAGGGAAGAAACAATAAAGATAAAGATATAAGATAAAAATTGGCTCGTCTCTATTCGAAGACGCACAAAGACGATAAAAAAGGGGGAATGATAAAAACAGGATAATAAGACTTAAAAAAATAAGCTGAAGAAAAATAACTTGTAAGGTAAACAAGGATAATTTTATTTGTTTTCCTTCGTTGTTTTTGTTTTAGTTGTTTTTGTTTGTTTTAGACTTGTTGCTTTTTTTTTGTTTATTTGTTGTTTTTTATACTTGTTGCTTTTTTTGTTGTTGCTATACTTTTGTTATTTCTATTTGTTATTGTTGTTGCTCTTTTCTTATTGCTGGTTTTTTTTTCTTTTCTTCTTCTTCCTGTATCGAATGAAGAAGCGTATTCCTCCCCCAGTGGCCCATCTTGCCTCCGGGGCAATGGCAGAACGAGTAAACAGGATCATCTTATTCGACTCACTCACGCCTCATCACATAAAGGTTTTATTTTGCATAGTGACCGCTGGGTGGTGAGTGGAGGAGGGGAGGAGAGGATAGGGAGAGGGGGCTAGGAGAAGGAGGGAGAGGAGAGGGGGGTAAGAGAAAGGAGAGAGGGAGGAGAGGGGGGGTGGGATAAGGAGGGAGGGAGAGGAGGGAAAGGAATGGGGGAGGGAGAGGGAGGGAAAGGAAGGGAGAGAGGGAAGGAAGGAGGGAGAGGGAAGGATAAGAAGAGGAGGGAGGATGGGAGAGGGAGGATGGAAAGGAATAAAGGAAAGGGGAGAGGGGGGAAATAAGGTGGAAAGCAGTAGAATGAGGGAGGGAAGGAGGGACAGGGGAAGTGAAAGAAGCGGAGAGAGGAAGAGAGGAAAGAAATGAAAGGGAAAAGTGAGAGGAGATACAAGAGAAAAAGGAACAGATGAGATTAAGGACGAGGGACATGGCTGAGGAGAGGAAGAGAGGGAGAAAGGGAGAATGAGGGGATAAGGGAGGGAAGGGAGATAGGTCGTAAGAACGGTGCTTTGTGGCCAAACGAAAGGGTCGTGGAAAGGTACCTCCAGCTAAAGGCTCCGCTTCTCCGCGTTTCGGCTTATAATGGATTTGTGTGTGTGTGTTTTTTGTTTGTTTGTGTTTTATTATATATATATATATATATATAATATATATATATATTATATATCTATATATGGTGTGTGTGTGTGTTGGTGTGTGTGTGTGGTGTGTGTGTGGTGTGTGTGTGTGTTCGAACAAATGCAAAAGAAACACGAAGGGAAGTACAGGAAACACTGCGATGTGCCGAGGTCTTTTTCGTTTTTTATACCACAGTACATACATATATATATGTATATATATATTATATATATAGATATATCTATATATACTATTAATATATAAATATCTATCTGTAGATATATAATTATAAATACATACATATACACGCACACACACACACACAACCCCACACACACACACACAACACACACACACACACACACACACACAACGACATATATATATTATATATATATATATTTATATAAGATATATATATATATATATATATACATGTACATGTATATAAATTATATATATATGTATAGATTATAAATGTGTGTGATATATATGATGTATGCACCCAAATATATAAATAATACATTGTATTGTATATATATATATATATCTATATATATATATATATATATATATATATTCTATATATGTTGTGTGTGTGTGTGTGGGTGTGTGTGTGTGTGTGTGTGTTTATACACCCACCCACACACTCACACCCACACACACACACACACACACACACCCACACACACACACACACACACACACACACACACACACATATATATAGTAGTATATATATTATATATCTATATATATATATATATATATATCCGAGCGAAAACTAAATGCACTTACACCATAACGAAATCAATCTAATGAATGAATCAGGACGCCCTAATTCAACACACCGAACTCCCCTCTCCTCTGCAACATGTGCAATATCCTGATTCAATAAATTGCCGAGTAAAAGGCGCCTGATGCATCGCCTCACAAGGTAATCGCGTTACTCTCTCCGTTTTCTATTCCTTATCTTCCCGTTTTCTGTCAGAGATGGGATGACTCAGCTCCTATTTTCTGTTTCTGTTGTCTCGGCTTTGTTTGTTAGTTTGGTTTCGATGAAGAAAATGTTCTCATGTGCGAGGTTTCGGTGGGGGGGTGGAGGGGTGTCGGTATAGGGCTTAGAATTATTATTGGCTTGTGATTGTTATGTATTCGTGTGCGCTACTGTTGTATGTTTATTAATCATATTTGCTTTAAAGATCACCAGCACATACATGTGTGTGTATATTTATATATATACATATATATATATATATATATATATTATATATATATATATTCTATATATATATATGTATATGTATATGGATATATCATATATATAGACACTATATATATCTATAATATTATAAATATTATATATATATATATAATTTCTAGATATCATTTTATATTATATGTTGATTTGTGTGTACATATTACATACGAATATATATGTATATTAAACATCTATACGTAAATGATTTAAATAGCTGAATAGGGTATGGCATCCTCTATTTACTAGTTTATCATGCCGCAAAAGAATAATAGCTTATTGTCCTTTATATCGAAACTCTACGCATCTGATTTGCCAGGTTTTCATGTGTCAAATATTATATACATGAACTAAATTTGTGAATTAAAAGTCGTGGTATTAGTATATTAATTTTTAAAAAATACATATTTCGATATTATTCAATAGTAATCTGATACCATCATTTACTGTCAGGTCTGTGCCCTAAATAATTTGCAAGAGATTGTAACGATTGTATGTTTATAGGTTTGGTACTATTTATGAGTAAATAATTATAACACTACTCGTTAAATTTTGCAATTGATTATACTCCTGTTCAAGCAGATTAAAATATAGAGCAAATACTGGACTATGGATTATTGTGGGCAAATATAACCAAAGGTTTTGTTGTAATATAAAAACTATATGTAGAGATATGTATAATTGTGTTCAGTTTAAGTAGTCAAGCATTTCTCTCCCTCTCTCTTGTCTCTCTCTCTCTACGCTCTCCTTTCTCACTTTCTTCTTCTTATGTCTCTCCTTCTCTCCGCTCTCTCTGCTCTCACTCTCTCCCTCGGATCTCCTTAGCTCCCTCTCTCTCCTTCTCTCATCCTCTCTCCTCTCTCCTCTCTCTCCTCTCTCTCTCTCTCTCCTCTCCTCTCTCTCCTTCCCCTCTCTCTCTTCTTCTGTCTTCCATGTTATAGGATCATCTAACTTAAAAATCGGATTATCTGTGTGTGTATGTGTGTGTTCGTGTGTGTGTGTTTTGTGTGTGTGTGTGTGTCTGTGTGTTGTGTGTGTGTGTGTGTGTGTGGTGTTGTGTGTGTGCTGTGTGTGTGGGTGCGTATGTGCTTATGTCTTGATGGTTGGGGTAGCGTGCGGGTGTATATATGGCATGCATGAAGTATGTATGTCCATATATGCACGTGCGTGTGTATGGTAATGTCATGACTAAGTCCCGTTTAAATATGTAAAAGCAAGTTACCACCCTCACGGCAGAGTGAGTAACAAGGCGATGACAGAGGAAAGTAAACATTAATTTCTCACGTCTAGGATACACGGCGAATCTAGACTCCTGTCTGGCGTCTTAAGCAGAAGGTCGAGCAAGAGTCGAATATCTGAACGATTATCGACAATTAAAAAAAGAAAAAGAAAAAAAAGAAAACAGAATCGGTGTTATCCCTTTTAGCAAAGCCGAAGGAAATGGAGTCAAAGTTAAATATACAAGGAAGGGTTTTGAAGCAAAAAGACCGCGGGGTAAATGTGATTAAAACCAGAAATTGAGGCCATCTGTCTTTTTTTTCGATTGAGTAGCAATACTATGCGTGTGTGTGTGTGTGTGAACGGGTGTGTGTGTGTGAATGTGGTGTGTGGTGTGTGTGGAATGTGTGTGTGTGAATGTGTTGTGTGGTGTGTGTGTGTGTGTGTGTGTGTGTGTGTTGTTGTGTTGGTGTCTTGTGTGTGCGTGTGTCTGTTGTAGGTGGTGGTGGTATTTATGAAATGTATGTATTATGCGCGCGCGTGTGTGTAGTACCCCCGCGCCCGTCCGTGAATGTAATGAGCTACGCCCTGTATAAATATGAAATCAAAAATTATCATAATTACGGCAAGTGATTAATGGCATAGCAGAGCGATGGACTATGGCTCTATATTTTAATTCACTTTTAAAACTATCAATGTGTTCATTATAAATACAAGTCTTACTATATAAATGACAGACGGCGCATCCATAAATATTGTTATGTGATGCATCTGTGTATTATAAGTACATATATATGTATATTTACGCATATACCTGTCTTATATCAGTTTTTTCTCAGACAAATCCCTGAAAATGCGATCATGAAATATATATATATAATATATATTATATATATATATATATATATATATATATATATATATATATATATATATATATATATATTTTTTTTTTTTTTTGTTTTTTTTTTTTTTTTTTTTTTTTTTTTTTTTTTTTTTTTTTTTTTTTTTTTTTTTTAAAACGCCCGAGATTAGGGGATAGACCTTATAATCATAATAAAAGTCCAAGCTAACAAAATATTTAATGACGCATTTTGTTAGTCTAAGAACAACATTTGAACATGGCATATTTTTATAGATGCTGGCACTATCGGTATATACATACCTACCATACATGCAACTACATAAATAACATACATTTTGCATAGTTTTTAGCTAATATAAATAAGTACCTATAAATATACATAATACACAACATACATAAATTTTTAATGTTGTAGTCCGACGAACGCTCTCGGAAAAGGATTTCATCGCACGTCCGATATTAAGATAGAGAATCAACCTGATCCCGCACAGCAACCTTGGGTAAGTCGAATAAAGTTTTTATGTAAAGGGCAGTCTTTTAACGGAGACGTCTTGCCAAGTCCCCTTTTTGGGTGTTCTCTGACGTCCATTTCGAGAAGAAGAAAAAAAAAAAAAGAAAAAAGAAAATAATTTTATAATCTGTCCGGGTTTCGCCACTGAACTACATGTTTAACTAATTTCTTGCGCGATTACTTTTTTCTTTAGATCCGAACCTCTCTCAATAACAAATGACCGTCGATCCCGATCCTATGATGTGAAACGACGATTATCGAAACCTTATAGAAAGAGCAGGTATGGTCGCCGCCCCTTTCACTTGTTGCTTTTATTGATATCCCGAAACATGAGCTTGCCAATGTTGCAGAATTAATGGCAATGCAACGACCTTTAATTAAACTGGCCACGCCCAGAGTCTAGAGGGTTAAGGTCGGAAGGGAACGCGCGGGTGATAGATGACAGGGTGACCTCCCGGGGAGAGAGGGAGGGAGGAGAGGGCAGGAAACAGTGACGAAAGGCGAAGACATAAACGAAGGGAGTGACAGACAAGCCAACGAGAGGAGGGAGGGGACTTAAGAGGGCGATAAGAGGGTAAAGAGGGAACGATGCTGGAATCCCATGTTACTAGGTCGAAGGAGACGGAAGATGAGCTCGACTGGGCCGTGGACTTTTTCCTCTCGAGACGCTTGAGTGATCAGATCAGGAATCCGGGAACGTGTCGCTGTGGCGGTGCGGGTGAGAGAGGATGCTTGCGTAGATACACAAATGTGAATACACATGCACAGAACACACACACACACACATACATATATAGATAGATGAGAGGAATAGAGAGAGATCAAAACATATAGAAATAAATGCTAAACAGAGAGAGAGAGAGAGAGAAGAGAGAGAATACGAAAGAGACAAGAAAAATGTTGTTGTATGTTGTGTGTGTTGTGTATATATATATATATATATATATATATATATATATATATATATATATATAGAGATAGAGAGAGAGAGAGAGAGAGAAGGAGAGAAGAGAGAGAGAGAGAGATCTATATAAATACCTACATACCATACGTGGTCCATATCTATTCATGCAAGCACATCGAGATATAGTACAGAGGGACGGGCGACCCACCTCACAAACGACCGTCGTAAACAGGTCTTTTCAGTAACGAGACATTCAGAAATTCACGAGATAAAAAACCAGAACATTGATGTGTTGACTGAATTCCTTGCCTCTAACCGATCTATTTTCTGAATCTGGATTGTTTTGTTTCTTTGAATTAAAGATCAGTATGACAGGCGCCTCGCTTTCGTCCCTTTTGTTGTGCATGATGTCGGCGGCGCTGTTTTGAAGGGAAATCTCTTTCATCCTCCGGCTTAACGGGGATTAGCAGTGCAATGGGTGGATATATATATTTATATATATATATATATATATATATATATATATATATATATATATATATTATATATCTAATATATATATATATATATGTATGTAATGTATGTTTTTTTTTTTACAAGGGATTTTGGTGGTTGTTTCACTTGGGCGCACGGCCTCAAAACAGTCAGTACTATATTACATTCAGCTTTAATGAGTCCTGTGGAGAAAGATATGGCTGTAGAGCAAAGATCAACGCATTAATTACCCGTTACTATCGTTCTATTCACATATTAGGTAGAGACAAAAAGTTGTTGATCGTGTTTGCAGAACAAATTCTTTGTCCTAGAGTAATAATTGAGTTTTCAAATAGCCCACACACTTAATCCTTTCTATTACAGCATAATTCTTCTCGCCTTCCAGCAAAGTCCCATTAGCCATAAGCATATAGGCATCAACACATCATTTGACCTTGTAATAAGCATCAGTTCTAGGAAAAAGGGTTCGGAATAGTCCCGGTAGACCAAAATGATTACTGGCTATTCTCTTTCGATAGTTAATCTTTTTCCTTTGTTTCATTAGTCCACTTAGATTATTATTAAATAAACTTCCTCAGCAGCAGTACATTAACAGGAGCTACTATATATGAAAAGTTCGGAATGCATATCCATTGTAGCACTAATCTTATCTTGAAAGAGGTGCATTCTAGTAAATTGTATAAGCCTATGCTTGTAGCAAAAGCTGTTAAATATCTAGAAAATTTTGAAAAGAGGAACTTTACTAATACCTTTGCTCAATTAAAGTTCTGTAAGATACAAATTACTAAGTGCTTCAATCGATAAGAGACATCGCTCTGCAACACCCTAGTTTAGCATACGATCGACTTAATTCTCATTAATGTCTATGCAGATTGATGAGGCACGGGATAAGGTTCTACGATTCAGGGATATCAGTAAGTCAATAAAGGGAATGTATAGTCGACGAGGGTTTATCTGAAAGAACATCTCGAAATTTACTTACCAATTATTCAGGTCAGTTGCCCGTTCTGAGAGACTTGTGTATTATGTTAAATTTGTTATCAACATCTTTCATCTGGCACTGTAGTATACAAACAGCATTGGCACAAACTTGAATCCTCACAATCATTTCTCTTCATGCCTGACAACCTCCTTCAACATGTTAAATTGGCAAAGCTTAACTTTGCGACAAATCGTATCAAATATCACTCCATCCCTCATGTCCCTCGAACAACAGTGTAAAAGACCCTTCCGTTTTGAGTTTTGTTGTGTGAAGAAGGATACAAGAACTACTACTTCATCCCCAGAAAGTAACGCTGGTTTGGCTTTCTTTATCAAAATTGACTCCTATGCTTTGCTGATTCTATTTTTGGCAGAATTTTCTAATGTAGATCTTAAGTCAAGAACATATTGATAAGTGTTCTTTAGTTCTTCATCTAGTTTCATCTTAGTCCACATGTCATGGAGAATCGACAATCGGCTCCAAACCCCATCTCCCACACAATAATTCAAGTGGAGAAAATTGGAGTGTATCATTGGGAATTCCTCTGTAAGCAACCAGAACTGTGAAGGCAGGTATTTATCCCAGTCACACGTAATTATCTTGACCAATTTCTTTAACAGCCTTCAGAACTCAACCCAGCCGTTACAACATGCACGACAGGAACTTGTACAATTATACCTTTGATGGATAACAACGATTATCTATCTCGCCCATCTAATCTACTTGAATTAGGTTCCCTCTGTCACTAATGATCCTCTTTTTGAATACCGACCCTTGAAAAGATCTCGACTTGAGATTCTGTAACTGTAACATGTCTATGTTTTCTAATGAAACTGCCTCTGATAAACGTGTAGCATAATCAGTAAGGGTCAAAATATATTTGGTGTCCCTCGACTGGAGAGTGGCAGTTCTCAAGAACGATTCACCAATTATTGGCAGACACCAAGAATATTTATGTACATTTACCCTAAGTTGCGACTTCTGGCAAATATACATGATTGACATAAATCTCTTTATATTCAGCACCTGCACCTGCAGTTTTTTCTATTGACGAAGTGACCAATAAGGGGAATCATTGTCAAAGCCAGATAGTCATACAATTTTAACACGTTCCTCTTTTGATGTTAGGTTGAATGAGTGAATCCTTAACAGTAACCAATATCTGTTATGCCTGTTTCAGGAGCAACATCAGATTCTAAATCCATTATTGAGTTTACCTTGACAGCCCTGTGTTTAGTAGCGGCATTAAACTCCGGCAGTTAGGTCCGAATATGCCCACTTTGCGACAGTTTAATTGACTTTAAACTTGATTTAGTATGGAAGGTCCTTAAGATCAACATTGAATCTGTAAGATGTTATAGTACTCTTTCTACTCCGATAAGCCAGATCTGTACGTATCAGGTTTAGCCATATATCTATACTATAATATCTACTTATCTATAAATATTAGCAAAGGGCCGTTTCTTTTAGGAAATCCTCCGAATCTATGACAATTATTTAACAACTGGTCTTTTGACAGGAATCCACACCACTATCCCTACAGCCCAGTGATATAAATTATTGTCTCATTCTGGGTAAAGTTAACATAGTCTCATTCTCCCTTACTTTACGTTCCCTAAATCTCTTTCTGTAGTAATCAACACACAGAAGTACTTTCAAAAAAAAGCGCTGCCTTTAGCTTTTCATAGTCGCACAGTATTTCGTCAGGTAAGCATAACATAAAATCAAGAGCTTTGCCACAAAAGCAAAGAACCTAGATAGACAAGACAGTTCTGTAATCCCATTCGTAGGTTAGCCCATCTTTCAAAAACGCCTGAGAAATTATCAATCTTGTACTTTCCCCATTTTGGAAGTGAGGTAATCCTCAATCCTGGATTAATTATTACTCTGGTTAGTCCTCCCTACTTCTACTTTAGGTTAACTAGAGCTAATTCATGAGGCCTTTGTTTTTCTGCCTCAATAGTGCTGTCTCTCTCTTTTCTTTTCTACTTCAGTTGCCTCAATTTTTCTAGCCTCTTTTAGGTTTCTCTTCTGCCTTTCTTCTTTTCAACTTCCTTCATAACCTTTTTTCCTCCTTTGCAACCAAGAATTTATATCGCAGGGAAAACCTGCTTCTTTAGCCTGTTTTAAACATTCTATTTAATTTAAGAAGGCATGATCAAATACGAGCAAAAATCAACTGATTAAGACCTAGTCAGATTAAATCTTTCCACAACGAACTACTTTAATATAGTATGACACCACTAAATTAACAGAAAATAATGCATACAAACAATACTCGCTTTCTCAATATGTAAGCATCATGCAGTAACAACTTAACAAGCCCAATCGTCAATCCAGACTACCAGTAGGGTCTTAAACCCGCAACCGATACGAAGCAGCAATACCCAAACACGTCATCGTGTGGGCGAGGCATGACAAACTCACTTCACGAGGTCTTTTCAGTATGACGCTATGCAAGAAACGTATCACTAAATTTATCACTGCAACTTAAACTATCAAACAAACCACTTTCTGCTGATGCACGTTGCCCTTCAAGCTATGACCACCACTGCCTCCTTTCTCCACATTACAAAACATCCTGGGGAACCGACGGAAAGTAATATGCATTACAGGATATCCCTAGTCACATTGCACACTGGGTTGGGGGATTATGATCAATTCTCTAAATCCGCCACTTTGTTCTTTATGGGGGGGGGGAAAAAAACATATCCCGGACTGGTATGACTTAGTCAAGCTGATAACACAAAACACCATTGTAAGACCGAAATATATGCTCAGCTATATACCTCAACCTCTGAACTTGTACAAGGAATTATGCACCAAAAGTAACAAAGAAATCACTGGATAAATCATGTTTTCAGTATAAAGTGACACAACGGGGTAGATCCTCGGTTACGTGATCACGGATATCACGTACAACCCTGAAGGCGCTTCCGGGAAATACTGCACCTGACCAGTCATTAAGAGAACGTACACAAGTTGGATTTCGTTATCCGTTTGCAATAGCTTTCGTTATCCGTTTTCATTAGCTTTCGTTATCCATTTGCAATAGCTTTCGTTATCCATTTTCATTAGCTTTCGTTATCCATTTTCATTGGCTTTCGTTATCCATTTTCATTAGCTTTCGTTATCCATTTTCATTGGCTTTCGTTATCCATTTTCATTAGCTTTCGTTATCCATTTGCAATAGCTTTCGTTATTCATTTTCA
>NC_051389.1:58495699-58498199 GCF_015228065.2 Penaeus monodon | reverse complement strand
ACAAAATGGAAAAAAGGGTTATGTAAAGCCTCTTGGTGGTCTTCTTGACATTCAATGGTGCGCAGGATGCAAGGTCCTGGTTCTTAAAGGTCAGGATACATTAAGGTAAGCATTAGGGTAAGAGTGAGGGTGCACCTAGGCCGTGGGAGGCGAAGAGGACCCGCGTCAGGCACAAAGCACCCTTAATTAAGACTCAGGGAAGGGCAGGTGAAAGGAGAGGGAGGGCAGGGCTCAGGGACGCATCTATACCTGATAAGTTATATATATATGTATATACATACATGCGCGCGCACACAGATATATATATATATATATATATATATATATTTTTATATATATATATATATATATATATATATATATATATATGTGTGTGTGTGTGTGTGGTGTGTGTGTGTGTGTGTGTGTGTGTGTGTGTGTCTGTGTGTGTGTGTTGTGTGTGTGTGTGTGTGTGTGTGTGTGTGTGTGTGTGTGTTTTATATATTTATCTATATATATAGATAAATAGATAATTAAAATTAACAAATGAATAGAAAAACAGATAGACATACAGACGAACAAACAGACAGACAAACAGACAGACAAATAAACAGATAAAGAAACAGATTTTAAATAAACCTAACTGCTACACCCCAAGCCACACATATGAACAGGATATCCTTCACCAAAACAACAGCTGAGGTTCCTTACTGACAGCCAACCCCGCTAAGCCAGTGAGGACCAGGACGTGCCACCTCCTAAAGGTACCCCACACCTCCTCCTCCTCCCAGGGTCTCTGGGGTGCCTCTCCGCACGCGCCCTGGGGAGAAACAACGAGGTCAAAGGGCGTGTAAGTAAGGGAGGGACGGTTGAGGGGTTCGTAAGCAAGGTGTTGGGTGTTGGGTGTGGGGGGGTGTAGGTGTGGGTGGTGTGTGTGTGTGTGTGTGTTGGGTGTGAGTGTGGATGGGTGTGGATCGGTATGTGGGTGAGTATGGGTGTTGGGTGTGGGTGTGTTTTTTTTTCTTTCTTTCCTTCTTTCTTTTTCTTCTTTGAAAAAAAAGAAAAGAAAGAAAAAATAAAAAGAAAAGAAAAAAAGAAAAGAAAGAGAAAAAGACATATCTATCTATCTATATATCTATCACCTATCTCTCTCTCTTTATCTCTCTCCTCTCTCTCTCTCTCTCTCTCTCTCTATATATATATATATATATATATATATATATATATATACACTAGCGTTAAAGACAAAGACGTTGCTTTTGTCCTGCCCCGTGTTCTTGGAAGAAAAAAAAATCCAAGCTTTTGTCCTGTCCCGTGTTCTTGGAAGAAACAGGCATTCAAAATTAACTTCTAATTTCACTCCTTTATTTTTCGTCTTCTTTTTCGTCTTCTTCTTCTTTTATTTTTTTAGAGAGAGAATTGGAAAACCGAATCAAACTAATCAGTAGAAATCCAGCCAAAAATGAGTGAGGTATAATAAATATTAGAATAGATATGATTATTTTTTACTTTACATATATAGTTTCCCTGTCATATTAATACAAAAAAGTGTTATGACCCCTTTATCTGGTCTGTCAAAGGAGACAAAGAGTTCTTTATAAAATTCGAATTTTCTCAAGCTATTATTCCACCACGCAATTATCATGTTATTATGATCTTCTGTTACGTCATCAAATTACCTGGAAGTACGTCTACAAACACCACAGATTATAAGGGCGTCAAGAGTGTATCAGACTGAGAGAGAAAAAAGAAGTTTGTATAAGACAAAAATGATATTAGTGTTGGTATGTTTGATGTTGATATAGGTAACGGATGACACTTGTGTTTAGAATGATTTAATTATCCCTAAAAAAAATTGTAATAAGACAGAAAATGGGGTTCAAATGCTTATATATATATATAACTGACACGTTTAATGGTGATATCTTTAAATAATCAGATCTGTTTATAGAATGAATGAGTTTTTATAATAAAGATGTAAATGACAAGATGGTTGCTGAAAAAGTAAAAAGCATATTTTGATTAACACATAACACATATCTTTTTAATCTGTTATCTTTCACCACAATGAATAAAAACAAAAAGATGATATTCTATTGATAACCCCTGTCATGCTATTACTCGATTATAAAAGCCCACCCCCCCTCCATATAACAACAACAACAACAACAACAACAACAATAATGATAATAATAATAATAATAATAATAATAATAATAATAATAATAATAATAATAATAAAAGGATAACACAACACTAACATTTGAATCATAATGCACCACATCCCTTACACGTGGAAGAAGAATGATAAAAAAAATCCCGTTCATTAGTCAACGAGAAGTAATTAAGAAAAAATTTCACCCATTGATTGGTCCAATGAACAATTACTCAGGGGAATACGTGTCGCTATATGTCTTCGATTTTTCAAAAGTTATTTATAGCATATAAATTAATCTGATTGAGATGATAAGCGAGTTTCATTATCATTTTGCATCTTAAATATATATATATATACATATAT
>NC_051389.1:58468199-58490699 GCF_015228065.2 Penaeus monodon | reverse complement strand
TGTATCGTTATTTTATCGTTCATCGTTATCGTTCATCGTTATGTTATCGTCATCGTTATTTGTATTGTTGTTCATCGTCATCGTTATTCGTTATCGTTCTTGTCATTGTCATTGTTATTGTTCATTGTATTATGTCATGTATTATTGTTATCATTCATTGTTATTGTCATTATTATTTATCATTATTCATTTATCATTATATTTTGTTATTATTATCATTACCATTATTCATTACCATTATTATTACATTACCATTACTTATTTTATATTTACATCACATTACCATTACATTACATTTATTACATTATCGTATTCTATTATCATTACCATTCACCATTACATTACCATTTTCCATTACTCATTACTATTTATTATTATTATTATTGTTTTTATTATTGTCCTTATTATTGTTATTTATTGTCATTGTATTGTCACCGTTCATTGTCACCGTCATTGTCACGTCACGTCAGTCACCATCATCATCACTCACTCATCATCATCATCATCACTATCACTCAGCATTAGCCAGTTATCAGTCACTCATTATCATTATCAGTCATCATCATCATCGTCAGTCATTGTCATTGTCATTGTCACCGTCAGTCACCGTCACCGTCACCGTCACTGTCATCGTCACCGTATCATCGTCACGTCACTCACCGTCACCGTCATATCTCATCACTTATCGTACCGTCCATTACCTTACCCAACCTTATGTCATCTACCGTCCCGTCAGTCATCTCCTCACTGTCATTTGTCATTGTCATTGTCACCGTCAGTCACCGTCACCGTCACCGTCACCGTCACCGTCACCGTCACCGCACCGCCACCGCCACCGCACCGTCACCGTCACCGTCACCGTCACCGTCCCTGCCACTGCCACTGCCACTGTCACTGCCATTGCAATTAGTAGTAGTATCGAACCGTGTCCATGTTGATAAATGTATTTCTGGCGAAGATATAATCGAAACCGATTAAATGCATCTCTTGTATTCTGAAGATATTCATTCTCATTTATACCTTGTCTACAGTTATTATCATCATTACCATTATCATTATTTTGCCTAGCCAACCTCTTCTACTTCTTCTTCTTTTTCTTTCTTTTTCTCCTCCTCCTCCTACTTCTTTTCTATCACATCTTCTTCCTCCTCATCATCATCTTATTCTTATTATTCCTTTTTTTTCCCTCACCTACCTACTTCTCTATCATCTTCCTTTCCTTCTTCTTTTTCTTTCTTCTTCTTCTTCCTTTCCTTCTTCTTCTTCTTGTTCTCCTACTCTCTTTTTTTCCTACCCTGATCTTCTTCTAAACACAAGACCAGATGGAGTTTAATCCAAACATGAAGTCAAATTATTACATTTTTTCGAACCCGTTCCGGTCAGCACGATCCTCCTGCATTATCCAAAAATAGAGATACCTGAATTTATACTTCGCCATCTCTGGTTTAATCATCTATATATTATCAGTTTCACTTTTATTTTCTCGTTCAATTTTTTTATTCTAATAATTAGCGCAGTTTTGGCAGATCATCTGTTTAAAATTTGGTTGTCATTATTATTGTGAGTATTGTGTGGTTAATATTGTCGTTAATGTTTTTTTTTTTGTAGTAGTAAGTAATAATAACACTAAAAGTAATAGTATATTATAATGATCATTATCAAGAGTTATAATAACAATAGCGAGTTTGTCATTAGCATTAGTGTTGATATAATTACCCCCATTATCATTAATACAATTGTTCTAATACATTTTTTTTTTTTTTTTTTTTTATTATTATCATTCTTTGTCATTACCTTTGTCATGATATTTTTTGATTCTGATGATTATATAATTTGATTTAATATTTGATATTATATAATTTGATGATATGATAATATAATTATGATTATACTAATTATAAGATTATATAATTTGATTTGATTATGATATAATTTGATTGAATTTATTATTATTATTATTATTATTATTATTATTATTATATTATTATTATTACTGTTGTTGTTGTTCTTACCTTCCCTACATATTATCATTGACGTTATTATCATTATCATCATTATTATTGTCTTCTTATGTTTGTTATTACTAATGTTGTTTCTGCTATAATGACTACTATGATCGTTAATAGTATTGCATCATTAATTACATATAGATAAATAAAAAAAATATGTGAAAAAAACATCGTTCTAAGATTTGGTCTATATCGGCGACGTCGGAAAAAGAAAGAAAAAAAAAGTTTGTTAAAAGAAAGATTAAAAGAGAAGAGTGGAAAAAATGGATAAGAAAGATCTAAGAAAGAAATAAGATAAGAAGAAGAAGATGATGTTCGGATGAGAGAGAAAAAAAAAAAAATTCGGATGAGAGAGAGATCGAGAGAGAGAAAGAGAGAGAGAGAGTAGAGAGAAGAGGAGAGAGAGATAAGAGGAGTAGAGAGAGAGAGAGTAGAGTGGAGATATGAAAGAGAGAGAGGACAGAGGAGAAGATGACAAGATTAGAGAGAGCGAAGAGAGAGAAGAGAGAAGTATAAGATATAGAGATATAAAGTAGATAGAGAGGGTAGAAAAGAGAGAGAGAAAGATAGAGAGACAGAGATATAGATCAGAAGCGAAGAAATTGTTGATAGAGAGACAGACATAAGAGAGAGAGATACAGAAATAAGATAATATTACACAGACAGACATACATAGAGATATATCAAGAGAGACAGAAAAAGAAATAGATGATAGAGAAGTAAGAGAAGAAAATTTGGGAAGCTAGAAGACCGTATCGTATGGAAGAAGGAGGAGGAAGGTGGGGGGGGGGCAGATGTAGAAGAGGTGGGGGGAGGGGTAGATGTAGAGGGAGGAGGGTAGAGGGGGGTTAGAAGTCATTAAAATGTAATTAACAGGAGATCAAACAGTTCTTCGGATGTGTCGTCTCATTTTTCTCACTTATAATATATTCCTTGTCATACCTGTGACCCCCCTCCCCCCCTCTCCTCCCTCCTCCCTCTCCCTTAAAACTCCCTTTTTCCGTTCTGCTTAAAGTTACTTTTCTGTTTTTTTTCTCTTTCTCTCAATCTCTCTCTCAATCTCTCTCTCTCTCTCTCTCTCTCTCTCTCTCTCTCCCCTCTCCTCTCCCTCTCCCTCTCCCTCTCCCTCTCCCTCTCTCTCTCTCTCTCTCTCTTTCTCTTTCTCCCTTTCTCAGTCTCTTTCTGTCCTTTTATTCTTCTCTCTTTCTCTTTTCCCTTTCACTCATCCCTTACCATACCCATCAATATCGTCATCATCATCACTATCACTGTCATTGATATCATCATCACTATCATCATTATCATTATCAGCTCTTCATTATCACCATTATCAATATCATTATCACTATCATCTTTATCATCATTATCACTATTATCATTATCACTTATCTTTATCACTATCATCATATTATCATCATTATCCCCATCACCATCCTCGATTCCACCTTTGATACCCTTTCGCCTTATACTCACTCTCCCTTTTCATGGCCTCGTCGCTAAGCTTTTCTGAATGGGGTTTCCCAGAGGAAAGTGTGGAAAGACGAACACCCGGAAGAGGATGGGGAGGGATCTGGAATTCGGCAAAGATTACGTGGTAGTTTGGTCGGGGGTTGGCGCGCCTCTCTTGCAAGAGGGAGATTAGTGGGGGGCGTGCGAGAAAAGGGGCGCGGGCGGGGGGGCTGGTCGGCCGGGGCGCGGGATGGGGGGGGGGGCGAGGGGGTGGCGATCGCTGGCGGTCTGTGGGTCGGCCGCGCTGCGCGCGCGCTCGCTCGACGCGAGCGCGCCGCTCGCGGCTCTCGCGCGCGCGCGCTCTCGGCTCTCGCGCTAGCGCTCGCGCGCTCGCGGCGCGCTGCTCGCACGCGCGCCTCGCACTCGCGTCGCGCGGTCGCGCTCGCTTCTCTCTCGCTTGCGTGTCGCGCGCGCCCCGCGCACGCTCGGCACGCTTCTAGCGTTCCGCTCTCGCTCTCGCGCGCTGCGTGCGGTCTCTCGCTCCATCTCTTTCGCATCTCTGGACGCTCGCCCCTCTCTCTCTCTCTCTCGCGCTCGCATCGCGCTCGCGCTCGCATCTCTCGCTCGCTCGCTCGCTCTCTCTCCGCTCAGCACTCACTCGCGCGCTCTCTCTCGCGCCTCGCGCGCTCTCATAAGCTACTCTCTCTCATCTCGCTCTCGCCGCCGCCTCGCGCGCTCTCTCTCGCGTAGCTCTGGCGCGGGGTGTGACACCACCACCACACAACCGCCACCAATGAGAATATGTGTGGGTGGGGGGACATAACACGCGACACATACACGCACACACACACACACCCGGACAAGATATATAGGAGATGATATAAGTAAGAAGATAGAGAGCTATATATAAGAGATATATAGATGATATATGT
Organism: Penaeus monodon; assembly: GCF_015228065.2. Classification (NCBI taxonomy): domain Eukaryota; kingdom Metazoa; phylum Arthropoda; class Malacostraca; order Decapoda; family Penaeidae; genus Penaeus; species Penaeus monodon. The sequence goes on along the minus strand of NC_051389.1, from coordinate 58,486,309 downwards.
ATGTGTGGGGGGGTGTGGGGGGGGTGGCTGGGTGGTGAGATACATTTTATATATATAGATAACACAGATAGTAAATAGAGAAATATATAGAAGTTATGAGATATATATATAATATAGATATAACATATATATGAGAGGTATTAGAGCTATATATATATATGACGCGAGATAATGTAAAAAAATAATATTATATATATATTATAGATCATATACACACATTCACACTCCACACAAATATATATAATAGCTATATATATATATATTATATATATAATCTATATATCTATAATATAAATATATATATAATGGGTAGGCGGCGGGTGTGTGTGTGTGGTGTGTGTGTGTGTGTGGTGTCTGTGTACCATATAGTACATAATGTACACACACACACACACACACACACACACACACACACACACACACCACACCGCACACACACTACCCACACACCACGCACCACACCGATATATATATATATATATAATATATATAATATTATATATATATCATACTATATATATATATATATATATATGTATGTATGTATGTATGTATGTACATACATACATACTCCCTTCTTCAAGAAGTAGAGGGTTTCTTAACGACCAAAAGACTTCTGAGACGAAACACAAGACAACTACAGGAGAATTACAGGTCATGTCTCTTCTTCTTCTTCTTCTTCGTCCTCTCTCTCTCTCTCTCTCTCTCTCTCTCTCTCTCAAACAAAAAATCGAACAAAGCTCTCTCTACTCTCTCTCTTCTCTCTCTCTCTCTCTCATCTCTCTCTCTCTCCTTGGGGGTCTCTCTCCTCTCTCTCTCTCTCCTCATCTCTCTATCTTTTCCCTCTCCTCTCTCTCTCTCTCTATCTTTTTCCCTCTTTTCGTCTCTCTCTCTTCTCCCATCCCTCCTCTCTCTCTCTCGGTGTGTGTGTCGGTGTTTGCTCTCTCTAATCTCGTCTCTCTCTCTCCGCTCTCGTCTCTCTCGCTCTTCTCTCTCTCTCTCTTACAACTCTCTCTCTATCATCTCTTCTATCTATCACTCTATTTATCAGTCCAATCCTATCTATCTATCTGTCTATCTATCTATCTATCTATCTATCTCTCCCTTACTCCTTCCTATTTACCCGAAGAACAGCGTGGGCGAGCACTTGAAGGAAGGGGGGGGGGGGGGTTAGGGGTAGGGGTGGTATTGGGTGGGGGTCGAGAGGGGGGGGGGGTAGGGCATCGGAATTGGCTCGGTATCTTGAAGAATCCTTAATGACGTTTATTAAAATCTTCAATAAAAAAAATACTAAAAGTACTTGTGACTTAAACTGTTTTTGTTTGTTTGCTTGTTTTGTTTTGTTTTTTTTGTTTTTTTGTTTTTCTTTAGTTTAGTGATTATGAATTCCTTTCATTTATGATGTATTCCTCGGTTTTTTATCTTTGTTTGTGTATCTGTCTATCTATCATCTATCAGTTCATTTGTTTATGGATTTAGCAAGTAATATATCTATCTATCTATTTCTTATCTGTTGTTTCTTTATGGCTTACTCTCTCGGTCAACACCTTCATCTATGCGATTGTCTAACTATCTATCTAACCATCTATCTATATCTATATCTAAACATGTGTACCATGGACCGTGCATAATTTCATGTTTATCTATAATTATCTTCCTACCCCCGATGTGTGCTTTTCTATAGGGTTTGTGTTCTTTTTCTCTTTTATAGTCTCTCTCTCTCTCCTCTCTCTCGTCTCTCTCTCGTCTCCTCGCTCGCTCTCATCCTCTCTCTCTCTCTCTCTCCTCTCTCTCTCTCGTCTCTCTCTCGCTCTCTCTCCCTCACACACACACCCACCACACACCACCAACACCCACACACAACACACAACCACACACGGAATCCACGTGTGTGTGTGTTCGTGTACATATAAATTTATATATATATATTATATCTATATATATCTATCATATATATTATATTATATATACTACATCTATATATATATATATTCTTATATCTATTCTATATATATATATAGTATGTCTCTATATATCTAATATATCTGCTATTCCTAAATATTCTATATATTATAATATATATATGATTATTATATATAATATATATATAATGGAATATAATAGATATACATATATATATACATGTATATTATATATATCTCTATATATATAATAATTAGATCATATATTATATATTATATATTATATATATTGTATATCCATCTATCTATATTCCCTATCATATATATATCTATATTATCTATATATATATCTATTATAGCGTTATATATTCATATGATCCATATATTATATATATAAATACATATATATCTATATATATATAATATATATATATATATAAATATATTATATTTCTGTATATATAATATATCACCATACCACGATCTATATATATATATATATCTATATATATCTATATATAATTATATATCGATATATCTGATTATATAGATATATATTATTATATTCATGTGGTGTGTACACTATATTATATATATATATCTCATCGAGATATATGTATATAAATATTCTATAAATAATATTACATGAATATCTATACATATATATTATCTAGATAGATCGATATAATATCTCATATATATATATATCGTATATATATAGAGATATGTAATATATCCATAATCATTGAAGAAATATATCTATATATATTCTATATCTAGGGATTTATATTATATATATATTATACATATATATATATATTATATATATCTAGATATATATATATATATACTATATATTATATATAGGTCTAATATATAATATAATCTAATATTACTATATGATATCTACTCTATTATATCTAATACTATATTTTATAACGGATTTTTTGTTTTTTCCAGTTTTAAACCAATTACAATTTTTTGGTTTGTACAACATAGAAAACGTTTTTATATTATAGAATATATAGATATATTATTATCATAGTATCTCATATATATTAGATATATATCTATTCTATTGATATCTATATACCCAAATATAATATAGATATATGTATTATATATATATCTTATATATCTATATCTATATAATAATAAGATATATTCTACTAACACACACACACCACCCCACACACACACACACCACCCCACACCACACACATCGCATATATATAGATATATATATACATACTATATACTCTAGATATATGTAATCATATTATATATATATATATATAGATAATATATTAATATAATGTATATAGATAGGTTATATACCCAAATATCTGTTATATAGTATATCTATATGATACATACATACATATATATATATATATGTATATCTAATCTATATAGTTCTATATAATTATATAGATATCTATATATATATATATGTTATGATATATAGCATAAGATATACATACCGCACCCCCCACCACACACCCCACGACACACAACACACACACACCACACACATATATAATATATATATATATATATATATATATATATATCGAGTCATATATTTTATATGTAATATATATTATGTATTCATATAGATATGCATACACCACACACACCACACCACACAAACACCACCCACCACACACACACACGCACATATATATATATATATATCTATATATATATTATAATATATTATATATATCATATATATATTATATATTGTCTATATATATACTATATTAATTATATATAATATAGAATATATATATATATGTATATAATCTATATATATGTCTATATCTACACAAATATCTTATATGTATATTCATATATAATATATATATATATAAGATATAAATATAGTATATATATATTTCTCTATGTTATATATATGTATCTCATCTTCATATGTATTCCATCTAGCATATATCTCTATATCTATATCTACATATCTTCTATATCTATCTATATTATATAATATATATATTTATATTGTCTATATCTTATATATATATTATATATTATATATATATATATATTCCTCATATTATATATATATATATATCTATAAATAAATAACATATAGAATATATATATATATATAATATCGATCATCATATTCATATTATCTCAATATCTTATATCGCTGATATATATATTATCTCTATTTATCTATATCTATATACTATATATAGCTCCATATGGCTATATTGTATCATATATTTGTGTATATATATACATATATACATTATATTATATATATTATATATATAATTATATATATATATATATATATATCGATGTATTATGTATTCTATGGATCTACATCATATATATCTACATATACATATTATGTATATATTATATTCATATGTATATACCTATATGATGATATATATATCTATATTATATATATATTTATATGTATAATCTAGTCTATTATCATTATATATATACTATCTATATATCTATCTACATAATATATATACTTCAATATATGTCTATATCTTATAATACATATATATGTATATTATATCTCTGGATCTTCTATTTTTATTCACCTATATATATATAATCATATATATATAAATATATATAGATATATATATATTATAATATGTATATCAGATATATGATATATATATTATATATATAAATACTGTATATATAACTATATCTATATATATATTAATATATATAATATTAATACATATATATATATATATATATAATATATAATATATATTAGATATATTTTTCATATATCTCCATATATATCCGATATATATATTCATATATATATACAAATATACATATTTCCATATCTATACATATATGCTACATAAGATATATATATTAATATATATATTTATATATATATATATATATTTATTATATATATATATATATTATAATATAATAGATATATATTAACATGTATTATATATCTAGTATATCTATTGTAATACCTAAATAAATAAATATTAGTATAATTATATTAAATTATATATATCTATATATTATATATGATTATAAATATCTATTCATATAGATATACATATTTATATTCCTATATATATATAGCATATATATATTCCTATATATTATAGTATATATATATATATCTAGTCTATTATATATTAGATATATATATTATACAATATATATTCCTAGAATATCAGTCGCTATTATTATATATATATTAATATATATATATATATAGCTAATATCTACGATATATATATATATCAAAATATCTGTATCTCTTAATATCTCTTATTCATATATATCTTATAATATATATATATATATATATATATATATATCATATTTATATATATCTATATAATCATATATCTTATATATATTATATATATATATGTGTATATTGATGTAGTGATGTATTGTGTGTTGGTGTGTGTGTTTATTGTGTGTGTATTCCTATATTATCTAATATAATATATATAATAAATGAACATATATAATATATCATAATATATATACTATATATATATATATATAGTTATATATATATATATATATATAATTACCATATATATTCATATAATGTATATAGTATATAATCATATATATAAATAATCTAATATCTATACATAATATCTATATATCTATATAAGATAATATATATATATATAGTGTGTGTGTGTGTGGGGGGGTGTGTGTGTGTGGTGGTGTGTGTGTGTATGTGTCTATATATATATTCACAGCCACCACCACCACACCCCACACACTATATAATATATATTATTTCCTATTATATATAAAATAAATATATATTCTTATATATTTATCATAATCTATATATATATATATATATATATACAGATGAACTACATATATATAAGATCTATATTTCTCTTAAGATATATATAATAATATATATCTATATCTTATATAATCTGTAACTCTATATATATCTCTATATATATCTCTTAGTATATATATATATTTGTGTGTGGGGTGTGTGTGTGTGTGGTTGTGTGTGTGTGTGTGTGTGTGTGTGTGTGTGTGTTGTGTATCTATTCTCATATATATTGTATATATATAATTAATATATATATATTTATATATCTTATAATATATAAGACTATATATATATACATTAGACGCTATATAAGATATATATATTCTCTATATAATCACATATTAATATTAATAATGATATTCCCGTTATATATAATAATATGTATATTCTTATCTATCTATATAATATATTCTATTATATATATAATATATATATTATTATCTATATATATCATATATTCCTATATGATATCATATTATATATTATATATCTATATATATATTATCTCTCTCTTTTATATATATATGTATGTATTCACAATTATAGAGAGGTATAGATATTAACCTATATCGATTATATCTCTAAATATATATCATATATAGATATATATTATTATATTACATATATAATAGATATATAGTATATATTATATATTTATACTATAATATATATTAGTTCATATATTATATATATATATATTCATTTATATAGAGATATACTATATATATATATATATCGATAATATATATCATCATATTATCGTCATTCTATATGATATCTGATCACTAAATTTATATATATCTAATTATGATAATATATTATGAATATCAGATATCTATCTATATATAGTATTTATATATATATATATATATATATAATATATTACGGGAAATATATATTATATATATAGACATATATATTATCGTGATATATATTTTATAAAAAATTATATATCTAGTGATGAATATATTTCCCTGTATATTATTCATATATATTATTATATAATAATATATCTATCTATATATAGATTATATATATATATATGCATATTATTATATATATGATATAGATTATTATATATTATATGTTATATATCATATATATATGATCTATATAATTATAGTATAATGTATATAATTAATATATATAATTATTAGATATGTAAATATATATAGAATATATTCATAATATATATATATATATTATATGATATAATAATATTATGTATGTATATATTGCATATATATATAGTTCATATATATTCTATATATAGCTATATATAATAATATAGATACATGGTATAATACAGACATATACATATATATACTATCTACCTCTATCATATATATTATATATATATGCTAATATATATATATATTATATAACATACATATCTATATAAAAATATATATATATATTATAGTACTACCTATATATATATCTATAGTATATCTCTATATAGATACTCTATATGTATAGATATTACTCCTATACGTATATAGATATTCTATATTATATTATCTATGTATATTAACTATATATATATTACTATCGCTAGATTATCTCTTATCTTATATATATAATATATTATAGATCTTCATATATAGTTAGTATATATATTCATAATATATATAGATATCTATATTATATATAGACATATATCTCTATATATATCTATATTATATGTAGATATTCATATTAATATATTTTCCTAAATAAATATTTACATATTCCGAATAGATAAATATATATGTATATATAGATATTATATATAATATATATATATATATCTATATAGATATTAATATTTATCATCGATATTATCTGATCTCCAATATCTTCACCTTTGTCGACGGGCATGGCATGTATTACATGCCATCTCCCTGTGAGTTCTTGTTGACTTTTTTTTAAACCCAGATGGCTACACGTGTACTTAGTCCCCAATGACCCAGTTATCGTCCGCCTGTCTCCCCCGTTTCAGACTGCGGGTGATGTACGAATATATCTTATTTTGCTGTTACTAATGTCATAACATTATTTGATTCTATTGTTTCCTAACATAGCTACTCGTAACTGCGTTTTGTCCCGCCCTCAAGGAAGTGAAATCAGGTAAGGTCCCTACTGGTCTACTAATGCCTCCTTGTGGCTAACACCAGCGGCCACTATTGCCGGATATTTCCGGCCAATCTAACAATGAGTCCGCATTTGTCCCCATCTGGGATTCATGTGCCCCGTCGGTTATATATATATATGATATAAGATAGTAATATGTTATATTATATTCGATCTCTCCTCTATTGTATTCTCTTTGTATATTTCTATATACATCTTTTTCTATATTATCTCTTCTTTATTATCTCTCTATCTCATATATCTCTCTCTATCTATATCTTATATATCGTTGTATCTTATTATCTTACTCTTTTGTATATATATATAATCTATATATCGCTCTATTACATATTCTCTATATATTCTTTGTATATATATCTATCTCTATATAGATATATCTAGTTGGATATATATATATATGGATCTCATATCTTTGTATATCTCTATATCTATATATCATATTTGCTCTTATCGTCTATATATAATATCTCTCTCTCTATGTCTCTCTTCATTTTCTTTGTATATTCTATAATATTTGTCTGTATTAATATACCTATATATATCTATACCTATCTCTCTCCTAAGACACATTAATATCTCTTCTAATTCTACGCTATCTATTCTCTCTCTCTATATATTCCACATATATCATATATACACATTATCTATTCTATATATACTCTATATATCTCTAACCATCGATATCTATACCTAATATATATTCCATATATTTTTGTTAATATAATACCTATATTATACACCTATATATATTATACAACCTAAGTATATATCGTATAGGCAGGTATGAATTATATACATATATAATACGACATAAATCCATGTATATATATATAAGCATATATTATATATATATAAGATTATATATATATATCTATATATATAATGTAAAGGTATAATATATATATGTATATATATATATATATGTATACTATATATATGTATACTCTCTATCTTTCTATATATCTATGTATCTATCTCCTATATGTATAGATATATCTACTCGATTATATACTATAATACTATTCTAATATAACTCTATATATAATATTATGTATCTATATATATATCTCTATCTTATCTCTATCCTATCTCAGGATCTCTCTTGCTGTATTATATCTTTCTATTCTCTACTATGTTCTCTTTCTGTCTCATCTATCTGATAATACTCTTTGTATATATCTAGATATCTCTACTATATGTTACTTTTATCTATCTGGCATATACTGTCTTCATCTATCTCTCTCCTTCATTATCTCTCTCTATATATCTATCTAATTTCTCTTCTCTATATCTTATACTATATACTATATCTGTTATAATTCTTCTAGTCTAATCTATAGTTGTTAATATATATCTTCTGTATATCTCATATATATATCTCTCTATATTCTCCTTATTATCTATATTCTCATATATACTCTCTCTCTCGCTATGTAATGTATCTATATATATATCTCTTCTATCTCTATATATATCTATCATTGTCATCTATATATATTTGTCTATTCTTATGTCATTATATATCCACTATCTCTACTCTATATCTCTATTAAGTATTCATATCTCTCTGTATAATATTCTCTGTTATTTATCTATACAAATCTATATCCGTCTATATCTAATCTATTATCTTATATATATATATACTTTTATTTAAACCCGCTCTATTATAGACATATATATATAGACAGCATATATATTATAATACAACTATCTATATCAAATCTTATCTCATATAGCAATTATATATACAGATACCACTATTATACATATATAATATATATATATATATTATATATATAATGATATATATATAGGTATCTATTATATATATCTATATCTATATCTATATCCGCAAGCCGACGGGGAAAATTAATAAAAATGGGAGATGCCGTCTAATTTTTTATATTTTTATGATGTCCTGCACATAGATGGGCTCTGCTAGTGGTTAGCGTACAAAGGTGTCAATTAGTAGATCTTGTGACCTTACCTGATTTCCCTTTCTTGTATTGCGGGAAAACGAATTGTTTACTAGTGCTATGCAATATCGATTTTGTTATTTTATTGTAACATAGAATCAATTAATGTTATAATATTAGTACAGCAAAAATAAATAACTTAAATATTTTCGTAAATCAACGAGAGGATACAGGCGAGAAGCAGTACGCGTAACCTGGCTCATTGGTGACTTAGTACCAGTGTAAGCATCTATGTGTAAAAACATTAAACAGTAAACTCACGTGGGCATGAATGTACGTGGCCTATATGTGTATATATATATGTAAATCATGTAATATCTATGTATCTATATATAGATAATATATATATTTATATATCTCTAGATATATATATATTTTAATTTTTCTATATATATCACTTATTTACTATCTCTATGTATAGATACATATCTATATAGATATATTTAATATCTATATATATATTTAATATCTATAATACATATATATATATCTATATCATATATATCTATATCTATCTCCATCTATATCTAAGTACACATATATATATACACATCCTATCTCGCTATATATATATAATAGCTATATCTATATATATATCATATATTTCATTATACCGCTTATACTAGACATATATATCTATTTCTCTCTCTTCTCTATCTATTATATAAAATAATATCTATTATATAATATTATATCTATCCACATGAATATATATATAGATCTCTATATTATACTATATATAGTATATATATATATATATATATATCATCTCACACATGTCATACTCTATATATCTCTATAAGATATATATATATTCTATATATATTAGATTATATTATATATATAATATATCACACCATGTATATATTATATCTATATATCCTATATATATATATTATCTAATATTATATCTATTATATATTATATCTATATATGATGTAGTATATATAGGTATTCGATATTCTATATAGTCTCTATATACTATATGTATATCTATCTTATCTATATATATATGTATCTCTTCTGTATATATCTCTATATATCTCTATATATAGCACTCTATCTATCTCTCTATCGTCGATATATCTTATCTCTCTATCTCCTATTATATTCTCTCTTCTATTTCAGCTATTATCCTCTATCTACTCTATATATATAAATATATACTATATTTCACTAATTATATTTTCTCTCATATATATCTATATATCTATCCTCTATAATCTATAGATATCTGTATTACGTCTCTCTCTATATTAGCTCTATATCTACTCTCTATTCTATCTATCTTTCTTATTCCTCTCCATCTCTCTCGTCTATATATATATATATCTATCTTATATTATATCGCTATAGATTAACACCCCATTCATATTATATATATCTCTATAATATTCTATATATCTCTCTATCTTCTATTATCTATTAGGAATATATCTGTATATCTCTATCTATGTATCGTATATATTATAGTATTATATACATAGATATATATATATATACTATATATAATATATAGACGTCTATCATCTATTCTATAGATATATATTATGGTAATATATATATACATCTACTATCATTATTCCTCTCTATTAAATATCTATAATCTGCTCCCTCTCTCTACTATTATCTTATCTATCTATCTACATATTAGATTTCTATCTACTTGCTATTCTATACGTTTATATCTGTATTATATATAATATATCTCTCTCTCTATCTCATCTGTATGTTATCTATCTACTAATATGATCTCTTCTCTCTCTCTCTCTATCTCTGCTATATCTCTATAGTACGTTCGCTATGTATTCTATATATCTATCTATTATATATCTCCCTACTCTAATATATACTCGGTATTGTACTCTCTGTCTCTCTATATCTATACTCTTAATTCATCTATATCCTATATCTTATACCATATACTCTCTTCTTGTTTATCATTCATATCTCTAATATCATTCCTATATATCTCTATATCTAATCAGATATCTATATATATATATATATATATATATGTCTAGCTGTAGTTCTCATATATGGTATCTCTTGCTATTAATTTTCATGGTCTATATACCTCTATCTTCCATATATATACCTATACTATATATTATATCTCTATATCTGTATATCTATATATTACTATATCGATATACATATAGAGCATCCATATGCCATCTATTGTATAATATATATATTATCTATATATATTTATATTAGCGGCATATATCTCTAATGTATATATATCTATCTATATCTATATATCTATCATTCTATCTATCTATATATATATATATATTACCTATATAATACATATATTAATATCCTATATATAAGATATGTAATCTATATATTATGTCTATATATATATTCATATATTATATATAGATTATATATATATATATATATAGATATATATCTATATGTAGTATATAGTGTATAGATATATTATACTCATATATATATATTATATAATATATATATAATAATATATCTTTATTACTATCCTCTAATTATATATATTAATTATATTAATATATATATATATATAATGTATATATATATATATATATATATATTATCTATATATACCGTATATAATATATATCAATATAGATATATATATATATATTCATATTACATATATATATATTTATATAGGTAGATGATTCTAAATCTATATGCAGTATCCATATAGACAATATATATTTCATATATATATAATTATATATATTATATATATGTATATGATATATATATATATATATATATAATATATATATATCTATATATATCTGTCTACTATTATGCTCTTCTTATATATTATCTCTGCTGTATCTAGATATCTATCTATCTGCTCCTCTCTATGATATCTATCTCTATAAATATCTCTATTCCTATATCGTGTAATTATATCGATATCTATATCTATCTCTATCTAGTCTTCTATCTCTATCTCTCTATCTCTACCGTATATATACCTATATCTGTGTACCGTCATATATAATATATATCCATATATATAGTATCTATTATATATATATATATATATATATATATTATATATATATATATATAATATCTATATCTATCTAATATCTTACTCTCTCTATCTCTGATATATATTATATCTCTATCTATATATTATATCTCTATATATAACTGTCTATCTATCTCTATATATATGTATACTCATATCTCTATCTAATCTATATTCTGTCTATCTAATATATTATCTTATTATATCGATCTTCTCATCGTATATATTATTCTATCTACTTATATCTGTCATATCTATATAATATTATATATCTAGCGATATATATATATATAGTTTTGATGTATAGATTTGTATATATAGTATATATATATCTACTATATAATATATCTATATATCTAGTTATGTATTGTATATTGTCTCTACTAATCTATCAGCTCTATATATATATATATATATCTATATATATACTCTATTCATATATATTATTCCATATATCTATATATATCTATCTATATTCCTCTCTATTCTATGTTAATACTATCTATATCTCTTATGTATATCTCTATATATCTATATGTATATATCCCATTATATATACATCTATATTACATATAACTATCTATCTATAATATATATATATAAATATATATATATATATTATCTCTCGATATATATCTATACATATTCTATCCATATGCATATATCTATATAAATTATATTCTATATAATTAGATCTATATATATTTATCTATATATATGTATATAGCTCGATAATCTTCTATCTCCTATGTCTATCTGTATTACTTATCTATATTCTCTCTCTCTCTATATATATATATCTAGTATACATATATTCTACTATTCTATCCTCTTCTATATATCATATATATATATAATATATCTTTTGATCTATACTTATCTATCTATGTCTCTCTATCTATTCCTCTCTTATATATATATCTCTATCTATAATCTAGTATATATATATATCTATAATCTATCATAATTCTATATATATTACATGTATATCTCTTATATTCATATATCATATATCTATCTCTTTTATTATACTACTATCATATCTCTCTACTAGTTGTATATATATATTCTATATACATATCTTCTATAATCTCTATATTCTAATTATACTATGAATCCATATATAACTACATATCTATCTATCTATCTATATATATCTATCTCCTAGATATTATCATATATCCTATACTCCATATCTATATATATGTATCTCATCATCGTGTATAGATATATATAATCTAGCTATATGCTCACTACTGTCTCTTATATGTAACTCTCTCTATCTGCATGTATATCATCTCTATCGTCGCTCTCTCTATCTTCTATATCTTCTATCTCTCTCTATCTGTATATGTCTCTCTCTATCTATCTTCTCTTTATTCTCTCTCTGTATCTCTCGTCTGTCTCTCTCTCTCCTCTCCTCTCCATCTCTCTCTCTCCTCCTTCTCCTGTCTATGTCTCTCTCCCCTCGTATATCAGATCTCTCTCTCTGTCTCTCTCTTCTATCTTTCTTCTCTCTCTCTCCTCTCTATCTCCGCTCGCTCTGTCTTTTCTTCTTACTCTCGCTCTCTCTCGCTATCTCTCTCCTCCTATCTCTCTCTATCTCTCTCCTTCTCCTCTATCCTCTTTTCTATCTCTCCTATCGTCTTCTCTCTCTCGATCTATCTCTTCGCTCTTTCTCTCTATCTCTTCTTATCTATCTACTGTCTCATCTCTCGATCTCTCTTCTATCTATATCTCTCTATTCTATCTCTCTCCCCTATATCTCTATCTCTCTCTTATATCGCTCTCTATATCTGTATCTCTCTCTCTACCTATCCCTATATACCTCTCTTCTTCCTTATATCTATCTCTATCTCTCTATCTCTATATCTCTGATCTATGCCTACTGTGTATCTCTATATCCCTACTCTCGTCCTCTCTCTCTCTATCTCTCTCTCTTCTCCGTATCTATCTATCTCTGTCTATCATCTCTCCCTATCTCTCTCTCTCTCCCTTCTATCTCTCTCTATATCTCTCTCTTCTCCTTTTTCTCTCTCTCATCTCTTCTCTCTCTCTATCTCGCCCTCCCTCTCTCTATCTCTCTTCTCCTCTTCTCTCCTCTACCCTATTTCGCTCTATTCTCGATCTCTCTCTCTCTTATATCTAGATCTTATCTCTCTGGCTCTCTATCTCTCATGTATTCTGTTTCTCTCGCTCTCATCTCTAATTCTCTCTACTCTCTATATCTTTCTCTCTGTCTATCCTCTCTTATCTCTCCATCTATCTCTATCTATCTATCTCGTCCTATATTATGTTTCTTATCCGTTGTCTCATATCTTTCCCTCTATCTCCTCTTTCCTTCGATCTCTCTCTCTCTCTTCTCTCTCTCTCTTCTCTCTCTCTGTCTCCTCTATATCTCGTATATATCGATCTGCTATCTCGCTATCTCGCTCTCTCGCTCTCTGTATCTGTCTCTTCCTCTTATCATCTATAAGTCCTCTCTATCTCTCTCATCTCTATCTCCTCTCTCTCTATATATCTCTATCCTAGCTCTCTATCTCTGATCTTCCTCTCTTCTTCTCTCGATTTTTCCTATATCTATTGCCTATATCTAGCTATTCATATCTTCCTCTATCTATATCTCTATCTCTATCTTCACTCCTTCTTGCGACCTATTCCTCTCTCTATTCTCGATCTCTTCTATCTCTCTCTCTCTATCTTATATCTATCATTACATATATATATTTTTCCTATCTCTCTCTCTATATCTCTCTCTCTCCTATATATCTTATACTCTTCTATCTCTTCCTAGCTCTATATATATCTTATCATATATTACTATATATCTCTATTCTCTAATCTTCCATATATCTCTATATTCCTCTACAAACTATAATATTCTTATATATATATATATATATATATATAATCTAATACATTTCTATAGTATATATATATATGGTATATATATATTCATATATATTCGTTATATAGATAACAACTAGTATATATATAAGATCTATATATGAATATGATATATAATATATCTATATATAAATAAATTATATAATTATATATATATATACTATATATATATTATTATAATATATATATAATATATATATAATGATATATATATATATATATATATTCTATCATCATATAAAACTTGTGTATATTTATCGATGTATAATATATATATTATATATATTATATATATATTTCTATCTAATATCTATATATATATATATATATATGTATATATATACTATGTATTATATATATATCTATAAATTAGATATATATATCTATTACTATTATATGTTCTCTATAATATATATAATATAATTTATATATATATATATATATATATATATATCTATAGCTATATCTACTGGTGTTGTATATATAATCTTCTCTATCTCTATCTATCTATATATTTATCTATTTCTCTCTATCTCTCCTTTCATATGTCTAATATATATCGAATATATATGTCTACTAGTATCTCTACTATCTATCTCTATTCTCTCTTAGGGTGTCTCTCACTGCATATCTCCATCTCCCTCTCTATATATATACATCCCTACACTCTTACTATCTATCTCTCTATATATCTTCTCGATCGTCTCTCTCTTCGATATGGGCATGAGCACTAAGTGAAGCTGGGAACAAGAGATAAGTGGTAGGGGACAGGGTGCGGAGGCTGAATTTGGAATGAGGATGGGGGGCCACGGAGAAGAGGTAGGGGTCTTACGGCCATTAAGAGTAATTGAGCATTGAGGGAGAGAGATGGTGGACAAGGAGGGAGGAGAGAGGGAGAAGGGAGAGAGGAGGGAAGAGGAGGAGATAGGGAGGGAGGAAGGGAGGGGGAAGAAGGATGATGGATGGGGGGAAGGAAAGCCAAGGAGACGAGAGAGAGAGAGAGAAGCAGAAAGAAAGGACAGAAGCCTTCACAGTTTTGAAAAGAATAAAAGGGGGACCACTCCAGGCTAAACTGCCTCTTAAAAACGGTCATTTGGTGAATACGGAAGTAATTTTAGCTGAGAGAGACAGAGGATGCGTCGGTTTTTCTTCCTTTCGCTTCGTCCACGTAACACAACTCCGTTTTTCTATACGAGGTCTGAATCTGTCCGTTTATTTTATATTTTTCTTATTTTGTGTAGTTTTTCTTTTTATCTACACTCTACGCTATGAAATTGGTTTATAGCCACGTCCTTGCATATTCATTCTTTTTACAAAAAAATTATATAGAGAGAAAAATGTCATTAATCATCCCCACATTCTCCTCAATCCTCTCTTTTCTCGAACTGTATCACTTTTCAACTTCCTGGACACTCGCGGTAAACTTCATATCATAGCAGTAATATAGGAGGGGAAGAAAAAGATAATTTGATTAAGGCAACGGAATGAGCAGTCTCCCCATCACTGCACTTGAAAGAAAAGGCGTTCCTGGCTTACACTCTTTCAATTTTAAACAAATGTCTAATTTCTCCCGGAATTGATCAAGGGGATATTCTCTTCGACGGACTAGTTTCTTGTTTTTTGTTTTCTTTCTTTCTCTCTCTTATAATCTTATTGCCTTCCATTCTTTATTGTCTCTTGTTATCTTGTCTCTTTTTTTCGATTTCTGTACTCTTGTCTCGTGCTTGGTCTTCCTGTCTGCCTCTTCCTTTCTGCTCTCTCTCTCTCTCTCTCTCTCTCCTCTTCTCTACCTCTCTCTCGTCTCGCTCTCTCTCTCTTCTCTCTCTGCCTACTCATCTCCTCTCTCACTCTTCTCTCTCTCTCTCTCTCTACTCTTGTCCTCGTGCCAGTCCTGTCCTGTCTCTGGCCTTCCTTTTTTCTCTCTCTCTCTCTCTCTTTTCCCCCCCCTCCCCTCTCGCTCTCTCGTCTCTCCCTCTCTCCTCTCTCTCTCTCTCTCTCTCTCTCTCAATCTCTCTCGTCTGCCTCTCTCCACCGACAGATCTTAAAAAAGGAAAAATTAACTATACTCTCCTAAATTTTAAATAAATATCCTTTTTATTGTCAATGTCTACAATACTAGATATAGCATTGAGATTCCATGGCCTTTACAGACGACTTTCCTTTAAATGTAACTTTCTCTTTTATGCTTTTCAATGTGAGTTAAGACCCTTCAATAATTCTTTACGTACAATCTAATCTAAAAGATATTAATAATAATCTTCCAGATAAACAAGGCG
>NC_051389.1:58453199-58463199 GCF_015228065.2 Penaeus monodon | reverse complement strand
AATATTCTACAAATCTAGATATACAGTTGAAGATTCATGGCTTTACAGACAAACTTTCCTTTAAATATAACTTTCTCTTTTATGCTTTTAAATGTGAGTTAAGACCCTTCAATAATTCTTTACTACCAAATCTAATCTAAAAAGATATTAATAATATTCTTCCAGATTATAACAAAGGCGGATGAAATAGCCTATTTGATCACACTTCATTATATTCAATAACATTAGCTATTTGCATATTTTTCTGCAATTAATGACTGGCAAATGAGTTCAATCCATCAACTCATTTTCTCCTTACGTGACGAATTTACGCAATAAATAACTATAAAAAACAACAAAGAAAATAATCCTAGTTATAACTAAAACTAAAATTCAAAATACTATATATTTTTCATAATACTTTTTAAATTATGTATAACACTGCACATGCCGATAAAAAGGTAAAGAAAAATCTGTCATAAAAAGTAATCCTGTTTATTTTTACAAAATCATTATAATGCCAAAGAATAATTTCACAAAGACAAACCTCTGAATGGAACGCATTTCTCATTATAAAAATATACACATCATAAAACATATAACATGATATTAAAATTAAGCTTAAATTTTGATATCAATTAAAGAATTCTTTTAACATATTATAGTAATTTCCAGTGAAAGCAATTAAATAATAATACCTTTGCGACCTGAATCATTACACAAATTTTAAAATTATTTCCTATCTGCTAACACTATTTTCTGATTATATAACATTGATGTTCATTAGTACAACATAAACGTCTTCATATACAATGAAAATTGATATATGTTCATGAATTCAAAATATATATAAATATTTATGTAGGAATACTTGATAAATCATTGACTATGAATTATGAAATATGATTCCTGTAAAGAGACCATATTATTGAAGAAACACAAGTAAAAATTATCTGAACCCCAATCACAAGAAATTTTACTATCTTGCCATAAAATAAGCATTCTGTTTAAACACAATTCTTAACGAAAGAGAAAAGATAGATTAAAAAAAGAACACACAATCTGAAGTAAAAGGAATGCCGGTGAAGTCTAAATAAACAGACACAAACACAAGAAAAAAATTATATATATATACAAGAAATATTATCATGACAACAGGCTATTTAGATGTTAAAAAAATCCCACAATATTTCATCTTTGTCAAAAACCCTCAATGACTGTCTTATTGTAAAAAGTGCGTCACCACTTAAGTATGTCATTGTACAAAAGTAAATACACGATCAATGCTATTTACATCCTCCATCACAAAAATTCTTAATGTAAATCGCAAATGATATAACCACTGCTCACTGCATCTTTATTTTTAATATTCTTAATTAAAACTAAATCAGTAGCATATTTAAATCAGGCTCGCAGGTACGACAAAACGTACTTGAAATTAGTGAAATATGTGTGGTTGTGGTGTGTGGTGTGCGGTGTGTTGTGTGTTAAGCGTATTTATATTAAATTTGGAATCAGTGACTTTGATAATTCCTTAATAACTTCTCCTTATTTTAAAGATCAATTTTATACTTATTACAAATACCACATTCCTTTAAAATACTATATTATGCACTGGTTGATTGACAGTGTTTGTTTGTTTGTTTGTTTTGTCTACACCTTTTAATTTTCTTCCTAATGCATTTTGAAAAAAAGACAAAAAAAAATCTGAATAATTTGAATAGGCTAAATCTTACAGGTACATTCTAAATCAGCTTCGGTTTCATTTTATCCATTCAAATTTTTTGGAAAAAGTAATTGAATTGCTTTATGTAACAAATCACCATTTTCAAAACATATATCTAATAACTTTTCAGAACTTTTTTGCTGATATTATTGCCCAACATATGAAATGACATTTGTGACATCTGGTGAATGATCAAATATGCAGAAAATGATTTCATTAAACATTAAAAACGGATCAAAACAGTAATACGAACTGATAAATAACATTCTCTTATCACATTGTTTAGAAAAAAAGGAATACAATTTATCCATACTTAGTAGTTAAAATAGATGGGAAATATCAATATCAATAACTTACAACTTGTATAATAACTTTCCAATAATATCCATAAGCCATGAAACACCTGTTTAATATCTTGACTTGTTTTATTTACACATCATATTGCCTTTTACTAAAATTGTCTGATAGGATGACCAATTCATAAATCTATATATATGTAAACCCAATACAAAATAAATAAAACAAGCAAGTTAATGGGTATAAAAATGTCAATAAAAAAAAAATAATAATAATAAAAAATAAAAAAAAACAGATAAAACCTTCAGACAATCGTCAAACTCTCTCCCGCATCCAAACTAAAAAAATTCCTCGATGGGCCTCGCATGTTCCGAGGTCCAGTCCCTTTCAAACAGAGCTTGAAGCTGCTGCCGAAGGGAAGGAGCCTCTGCCTTTGCTTCAGCGCCTTTTGCCACCGTTGAATCCGTTTCATTCACGACCAACCCGATGCCACCAGTGTTTATGAAATAGTCCGCACTCCAGTTTGATGTGCCTGCAATTGTTCAGTAGTGTTATGGAGAAGCATACATTGCACATATAACAATTTGCATGAAGTTCTAAAACCACCAATGAATAATGTGTAACTTGCACGACCCTAATATGGAGGTTGAAAAAGGTCTATTACCTAATTGTGAAATACCAAGGAATCTTGAATAAATCATATCTGATCATTTAAAAATCTGCATAAACCAGTCAATGAACGTATGTATTTATTGTCATCATAATCAGTAATACCTTTTTCTTCTTTTTTTGAGTATGTCAAAATAAAATTGAAGACAATTTCTGCTAAAACTCACATAACAAGTAAAAAAAAAAACATCAGAACGATAATTATAAATCTATAAAGCTCACTATGCCTTGAACTATCAGGAAAAAAATCATTTTTATTACTATTACTATCATTACGAATGATTTATCATTTTTATCAAGAAAATCATTACCATAACTATAATGTTACTGACAATGACAATAGTAATAAAAATAAAAAGCATATAATTATTGTCTTAATAACACATAAAATGTAGTGTTCCATTGCTATAAACAATTCAGAGGTCTGTCATTTAATTAATTAGCTCTAAACAAGCAATCATTCTTGTCAAGGATGAAGCACTAAAACATTTCATTGCACTGGCTAGAACTTTATAACATGACATTTGAACCTACCTATATAGGCTGTGTTATCTGTCACCATGTATTTGTTGTGATTTACACGGCCAAATGGAATGCTCCGCTGTTCATCAGTATATGCTGGCACTACAAACAAGCGCTGTTGAGAGACAAGAAAGCATAATGAATAGAGGAATTGTTTATCAGTTAATTTATATACATATATATATATATATATATATATATATATATATATATATATATATATATATATATATATATATATATAATTATATATATATATATATACACAGATATGTGTGGTGTGTGTAGTGTGTGGTGTGGTGTGTGGTGTGTGGTGTGGTGTGGTGTGGTGTGGTGTGGTGTGGTGTGGTGTGGTGTGGTGTGGTTGTGCATGTTTAATATCTTAACTGAAACAAACCCACAGAAGCAATAATTTTAGAGAAAGGAAGAAGCAAATAACAATAATATTGAAATCCATATACATCAACAACTTACGGTTTCAATATCTATTCCGATGAATGTGTTTGTGAGATCCTGCAAAGACTTCAGGAAATACTTCATGTCAGCTCGTGTGTGGTTCCAGTGTGACCCTAAGAGACGCACACGCACCTTCCTCTCATATGCAGCGGCACGTAACCTGTCATCAATAACTGGCCAAAACCTGCAATAAATTAAGAAATAATATACATGATGAGTTACAAGGTCTCCAACTTCGCAGGTAAGTGTCGCATACCTAATAGTCTACAGTGCCAATACCAAAATGATTCAAGACAATATTCAATTCACTTCTGTTTCATTCTTACAAACAATGGATTTCAAATATAATCACTTGTAAACTGGAAGAGTACATACTTCTTATCTTTGCTGTATAGCATTCTGGGGAAATAATCCATCACTGCAATGTACACGAACTTTTCTGCTTTGTTTATAACATCAACAATAGCATCGATGTCATTGGCCCTCCCTTTTGGGCAGAATGGTGGTGGAGAACTCTGAAAAAAGGTAATGACAATAATTAATTATTTAATAATAATTATAATAATGTACCACTCCAATTCCTACCTCCTCTTCTGTTCTCTCGTCTTCTTTTTTCTTTTCTTCCCTCCCCCTCTCTCTTTTTCCTTTGTCCTTCTACATATCTTACAGACCCAGAAATGGATCTTAAAACAACAAATATGTAATATCCCAAATTTCTACATTACAATCACCTTTGAAAATAAAATCCTCCACTCATACTCACAGAGAGATAAGTTTTTACTTCAGCCCCACTGAGAGGTAAGGACATCTGGTTCTCTATGTTGAATTCCGTCTGCAAGTCGCGAGGCCAAACAGCAGGAATCTCAGCTCCTTTCTTGCCCAACTGCCAGTATACCTGACAAAATGTATTTTGAGCTCAAAATCACATGTACTAGTGATGCTGTTTCATTCTGTTAAAGGGTTAATTACAGTGAATTTATCAAAGGACAACCACATTTTTCTCTCACTGTTACCTCAAAAATCTTGCTCATGTCTTCAGCCAAGCATGAGCAATTTGTAATCAAGATACCAACTTCCTTGACCTGTAAATCCAAAAGACATTATATCAATTAAACAATGCAAAAACAAAACCATCCACAATCTATAAATTCCACCGTAACTGAAACAAGAATAATAACAAATAAAAAAAATAGAACTGCTGCATGTAACAAAATTATCAACATATTTAGGGCAAGACTCTTCTGCTTACCTGCGTCAGGGATCGCCAATCCATATTTGCACTTCCGAGATAAATATGCTTGCCGTCAACGATCCACATCTTCGTATGCAGAACGCCAGCACCCATTAAGTGCGAGAAATTCACACTTCGAACCTGAGGATGACTCTTATGTACTGACAGCAGCAATAGAGAGCAATATATCTAGAAAATTGTCTATATTCAACAGCAGAGACCAATACATTTAGAAATCTCTCTATATTCATACATCACTGATATTATAACTCAGTTACTGTGCTAGAAATCAGAGCCTCTGTATTACCCCAAAGTCTAAAGGAAAATGTTGTGTTCACTGTGGTATTGTTTTGTGAAATGTTTCTAAACACAGATGGCTCCACGAGTACTTAGCCAACAAAGGAGTCATTTAGTAAACCTGGTGACCTCACCTTATTTCACCTTTCCTTGAGTTTACAGGAAAAATGAACAGGTGAGACAGGTAGAACTTGTAATTGGTTCACTGGTAACTCAGTACTTGTGGAGCCATCTATGTATAAAACAATTAACAAATTAAACTCGCACATTTTCACTAGTGTAAATAGGGGTCTTCTCATTTTGTTATTTCTTCTATCCAACCTATCCATTTCCATCTATCAATCTTTTTGTGGCAAGGCTTGAAAATAATACATAATAATAGATAAAAGAGTAAATAAATAAAAAATGAAATGGAATGACAACCATTTCATACATGGAATACCATGCATAAAAAAGCAACGGCATCAATAACAACAACAATAAAAACTATAACAATAATAATAATAATAAGAGTAACAATATCATCATTATCATCATAAAGTAATATCAGCATAACCAACCAAACCCAAAACAATACCTCTGCTGCCCCGGCCTCGGCTAGCATTTCACTATCACGCTGTGGAGATACTTTCGACGGTGCATTCTGAGCTATTCTAACTGCTATATTCGGACGCTGACCTGAATGGAGAGGAAAAGAATGATCATAATATCAGATTACAGAATCAAACCATTGCTGCCGAGAATATATACAATGATCTCCTTACTTTTGTTCTGTTAAATAGGCTTACACATAGATGGCTCCACAAAGTCCAAAAAGTCTATTAGTGGACCTGATGACCTCACCTGATTTCCCCTTTCCTCAACTCTTTGGTAAAAAGGTTTTCCTTTCTAATCCAATTACCATCAATTGGTGCTATCATTAATGGCATTATGATTATTATAACATTATAAACAATACTAATAGTAATTAAAATAAAAAATAAATTATCCAAAAATTAAGGAAAAGGGTACACAGGTGAGAAAGGTAATACTGGTAACTGAAACCTTGGTGACTAAGCATTTGTGAAGCCATCTATGTGTAGAGACAATTGAAAAATTAAACTCACAGTGGGCATAGCATGTACATACATGCCATCCATGACAGCAGTGGTCAACATTATATATATTATCACTAATGAGCAAAACAAAAATATCAAAATCATTATGGCTTTGTTCTGACTTTATGTATGCACTATGTATATACACACTCATAAATGTATATCCCACTTTCAGTAATTGTACAGAACAGAATCTAAAAAAAAATCAGTATAAATTCAGCAAAAAAATTAATCAATGCCAAATCTCAACACCTTCATACATAACTATCAGGCTGTTCACTCTAATGCTTATGCTAACCAGTGACATTAAGACGATGCAAAACATCCTCCCCTTCCCACGCAGAAGGATGAGGCTTCTTTCCAACATCCTCCGACAAGAGCGTCCAATAAAAAGCTGCAATGTCAATGGAGGTTTCCGCACTGTTGATGAGAGTAACCCATGCATTGTAGATGCTTGGATAATGCACACTCCCAGGTGTGTATGTCAGGTTCTCTGGGATGCTCTCAACCAATTGGAAACTGAATGGAAAAAAAACATACATTATAGAAAACTGCATTATAAAGAAAATAAATATTCACAGGCACCAAGACAGAATTCTAATAATAATTAAATCTTTATAAAATAATCTGACAATGACTGATGGTGTGTGGTTATAATTTTGAAATAATTTTTACTCAATAACTTTAACTTGTATTCCAAACCTCCCTATATAATCTTATTAACATGCTACCTGTAAAAATATTTATTGCATTAACCACAACAAGTCTGTGTCAGATCATTCTTAGCTAAATAAACATAATCATTATTCAACAAAGTATATACATGATGTATCTCATATATGTATATCTTATCTATGACTCATTTCTAACAGTTCAAACGATTAGAAGAAAATTTACCACAGCTTAAAAAATAATAATAATAATTAAATAAATAAACATATATACTATATATTCCCAAGATACAGATGATCCTAAAAAAATGACAATTTGCACACAAAAAACATCATTTGAACTAACCTGCACTTATTACAATTCAACTGCTTGGCCTCATTGTTTGTCACGTTGTCATCAAGAATGGCAACGACAACAATCAGCATTGACAACGTGACGATGATTGTGATTGGGAGGCACATGGGTCTGAGCCAATCGCACAACCACGACTTACTGTTATTCCGTCCTCCCTGCATTTTCTTGACGTGGCCTTGAAGCATTGAATTATACCTGCAAGTGGTATTCATGGAATGAGTAATGCATCTCGGTATAACAGACATACACATACACAATCTGGGCTTTAAATAGTTCTATGTAAAAAGTTGAACAGGTTCAATATTTTATAATGTGAGAAATTACTTATCGATTAATAGAATTATCTTTGAATATCCATTAAAATGGCTTCTCTTTCTGTTTACATTCTCCTTACAGAAACAATCATAAAATAAATTGAGAAAAAAATGTGTATATATATAAATTCACCTCAGATCCCAAAGTTCAAGCTCATACTCTCCAAAGTCAAGCTTGCCGTTCCCTTCCACCACTGTCTGAAATAATGTAGATCCATCATGTTAAAATTTTTATTTGAACACGAGATTCCATGCAAAAGTTGTTTTTTACATCGTGTCACTAAAAGGAAGTACATAATGATGACTGAAGCCAATTATTGTTTTCAATGACTGTTAGCTACTTAAAATTAATGCACCATCTGGTATTATCATTCAAAACAGACAAAAAACAATAAAAACAAGCATCAGTAATTCATGGCCACCCATGGATTAAATTAAAATTTGCATTACCAGTATAATTCAACTGATACGGTACAGCAAATGCATCTATACAATACTATATCCTATTCTTTTTTTTTTGTACACAGCATCCAGTTCTATACAATAACAAAATCATAACAACTATAATGAAAATAAAATTTATAAGTTCCCTTCTTTTAATTTCCATTCCATAAATATCTGCTCTTCCAAAGGAAATGTACACACAGTTTATAATATCAATCTATTATATACACATAACCAGTATGTATGAAGGTTTTCACCCAAGATAAATGTTTAAAAGACACTTTCAGGAGTTTTCAAAACAAAACTTTCTCTTAATTCTACTGTTCTATTCAAAACTCTTTAAAAACTGCACAATCTGTGATGGCCAGCAACATTAAAACAGAACAATATAACTGTAATGTTTGAAAACTGCGCTACTGCAATCTCAAACATGCAGAGGATAAACACACCTCCACAATATATATTCTGGCAAGTCAGAGCTTAGACTGGTTCTTTAGTTGATGATAAATTATCTGGCCAGTTTTCAACTTCTATCTTGCCAGAATATACATAGCAGGGGGTTTCTTGATCTTTATCAGAACACCAATAGGTGACAAGGCTGTGTTGTATGATAGAAAGCTAGTGACACACATGCAGATGTCTTCTAAACATGTACCAACACTAGCTATAATCTTTGACAGAGAATTTAAAATATAATAATAAAAAAAACATGCCCTCTCCTACTATCATGGCCAATATCATATCATTAGGTCGAAGTGCACTATAATTATTATAATTAGACATCATGCAGTTTGTCAGTAACAGTATCATCAGTATCTGGGCCTTTTTTTTTTTTTTTAGAAAAAAATCACATTTAATTACATGAAAATGTGAAAAAAATAGATCTATAAATTCACAGTACATCTGTCAAGTTACATTTGGAGCAGGCCATGATTAGCTTACATTAGGCTCGACCTGTCATCTCCTAACCTCTCCCCCGAGTAAAAGAAGTGCTATGCCCATTCAGGAAGGAAGTGTCATGAACCAGATTCTCAACATCACATCATCCCGAGAAAAAGTACAGCGAATCGAGGAATTCCGGTGTTCCATCTGTGTACCCAAACCCGCATTCCACACCTGGACATCTGCCTGACAACAACCACATCTCCAACAAAACCCTCCTTTCTCTCCCTTGATTCCGCAGATTCCCTCTCTCAACATTAAGATAATCACGTATCCAATCGTACCTTATCCTCTTTTCCCCCATTAGTGGCTTTGGGAGCCTGTTTATCGGTCGAAGGTGTGTACTTCATGCTCTCTCCTGTTGAAATGCCGGCGGTCCTTCTGTCACGCTGCCTTTGTTTACTAACAAGGTGATGCCACGTGGTTGGTTTTATTTTTATTTCTTTGTTTTATGGTTTTGGTATCTCAGATGGCCTTTTTTATTTTCCAGAGTGGTGTTCTTTGTGGGTGGATTGGTTCTTGTGTGTTTTGGGGGGGAGTGGTGAGGTTTTTATGGCTAGAAAAAAATAAGTTTAGATGTTTTGATATATGGCATCACTCTCTTCCGTTTCGAGGGATTAAAATCTGGCTTCGATTTTCTAAATTATTTAAAAATAAATTTTATATCTTTACACTTACTTCGCTATGATCACATATGACCTCATCTCTTTAATCCTCAAAAAATAATATTTTTCAAAACTATCTACTGTAAAAATATAATTAATGGAATAAACGCAAGAAAATATGTTGATGTGAAACGGACAAACGACCCGCATTTCCTAAATTAAAGATATCATTTACTCGGTTAACATATCCTGGGAAATGTTGTGCAGTTTCTTTGTCTCTAAATGGCAAAGGCGGCGAAAGGAGAGTGAGGCATGAGCAGTGTGTGTATTTCGTGGTAAATTGACACCGTGTAATCTTTTTCTTTGTCTTGTATTTCTCCAACATCGTTTCGTTT
>NC_051389.1:58425699-58428199 GCF_015228065.2 Penaeus monodon | reverse complement strand
ATATATATATATAGAAGAGAGAGAGAGAGAGAGAGAGAGAGAGGGAGGGAGAGAGAGAGAGAGATAAATAGAGAAATAGAGAGATTGATAGAGACAGAGAGAGAGAGAGAGATATAGAGATAGAAAGATAGAGAGAGAGAGATAGAGAAATAGAGAGATAGATAGGGAAACAGAGAGATAGAGAAAGAGAGAGAGAGAAATACAGGTATAGATATAAAAGTGTACGTGCATATGTGTATGTGTTTGACGATCCCCAGTCTTCATTTATTTGTGTCAAGGGACATCAAGCATCCTCAATAACATCTAGTAAAAAATAAATGAATAAACAGATGACCACCAGAGATAAAATGACCCCTTTTCATTAGTCTCTCCAATGTGCAGTATTTTCTCAAAAATATCGTCAAAACAGTTCGTAGTAAATATCAAGTATTTAGTAGATGTAACAGAACAAGAAGGAGAAGAAGAAGAAGGAGGAGAAGAAGAAGGGGAAGGAAAAGAAGAGGAAGAAGAAGAGGAGGAAGAGGAAGAATAATAAGAAAAAAATGGAGAGGAAGAAAAAGAAGAAGAAGAGGAAGAATAATAATAAGAAAAAGGAGAGGAAGAAGAAGAAGAAGAGAAGAAAAAGAAGAAGAAGAACAACAACAAGATGAATAATAATAAGAAAAATAAATTAGGGACTCTAAAAGCGAAAGAAAAATCAGTCAGTAAATAGATCAAATAAAAATAATAAGAAGAGCAAGAATGGAAAAAATATAGGTAAAAATAGTAATAGAAGATGAAAGAAAATAAAAAGAAAGCGCATTTTTTTTTATACTCCGCTGGAACCTTCAAGAATAATTATTTCTGTATCCAAGATTAAGTAGATAAATTCGTTGCTTCTAATCTAAATCTGATTAAATAAAGCGCCTGCGAATACTGTGAGAATCTGCACAGAAGAGTATTAATTTTGTTGAACAAGAGAAAATAATTATCGACACACACCACGCACAAAGAAAAAGCATGCATATACATATATATATATATATATATATAATATATATATATATATATATATATATATATATATATATATATATATATTATATATACATATATATACATACATATATATACATATATATATATATACGCATATCTATATATAATATATATATAATATATATATATATATATATATACATATATATATATATATGAAAAGAGAAACAGCCACAGTAGAAATTGAAACTGTGCTGTTCTTTCATCTTGTGTACACGTTACTGTGTTGTGTTTGGTTTATTATATATATATATAATATATATTATATATATATATATAATAACACATACACACTATATACATATACATACATACATATCACATACATACATACATACATACATACATACATACATACATACATACATACATACATACATACATACATACATACATACACACACACACACACACACACACACACACTGCAGCGTTGTATGCACATGAACATACATAAAGTATATACACAATCACAAATTAAATTTATTCGCTCACGTGTCCCTCTAAAACAGAATTCGGTATCAGCAACCTTCACAATATAATTTGTAATCCAATATGCACTTTTAATTAAGAAATCACTTCCTTTGACCCGATGTTGTTGTGACAGCATAAAATTCATAGCCACAAATGCGACATCAACTTGTGTTCTCAGCCAAGTATTTATGAACAGTTTCTCTCTCATCTGCATCGCCAAACATGTGCACAGAATAGAAACCAATTATAAGCTGGATTCGAGAATTCAGTAGAAGGGGAGGATAAAATCACTACGAAATGCCGTAACCGCATACTTACGTCATTAATTTCATTCATCATTTTTTTTCTCCGACCGGAAATCGTCGATGATGATGCTGCCCTCTTGCGGTGATTGACGGAACTAAAATCTGCTTGGGTACGAAAAAAAAATAAATCCCTCTTCTTTATCCTTTTATCTTCTTCAATCCTTTCTAATAATTTTTCTTCTTATTTTTTCACCCAATTTCACTTCTCACAACAAGAAAGGTTTTAAAAAGACGAAAGGAGATGAGTCCGTATCCCCGATCAGGAGCAGAAGAACGGTATATCTGAGTCAGCTCCAAGGAAGGGAGTTAGTGATGATGCTACATCGGACACACCCACGCATCTCTCTCTCTCTCTCTCTCACTCTCTCACTTACTCATCTCTCTCTCTCCTTTTTTCTTTCTCTCTCTCTTCTCCATTAACAGCAGGTGTGTCCATGTGGCCGTGTGAGCGAGCGTTTATCTCTTTCTGATGAATATTTATGCTTCTTCTTTGGTGTTTATGAGACATTATCTGTCGCGGCCTCAATCGCATAAGGATTGCCAGTATAGGTTTATTTTTAAACATATATATTATACACACATATGCACACACACACACACACGCACAAACACATACACACACACACACACACACACACACACACACACACACACACACACACACACACACACACACACACACA
>NC_051389.1:58413199-58418199 GCF_015228065.2 Penaeus monodon | reverse complement strand
TGTCACTTGTTGCTTATTGATATCCCGAACATGAGCTTGCCAAATGTTGCAGAATTAATGGCAATGCAACGACCTTATAAATAAACATGGCCACGCCTAGAGTCATAGAGGTTAAGGTCGGCAGGGAACGCGCGGGTGATAGATGACAGGGGGGACATCCAGGGGAGAGAGGGAGGAAAAAGTGATGAAAAGGCGAAAGACGATAAACGAAGGGAGTGACAGACAAGCAACGAGAGGAGGGAGGGGCCTAAGAGGGCGATAAAGAGGGTAAAGAGGGAACGATGCTGGAATCCATGTTACTAGGTCGAGGAGACGGAAGATGAGCTCGAATCGGGCCGTGGGACTTTTTCTCTCGAGACGCTTGAGTGATCAGATCTAGGAATACGGGACGTCGCTGTGGCGGTGCAGGTGAGAGAGGATGCTATGCGTAGATACACAAATGTGAATACACATGCACGAACACACACACACACACATACATATATAGATAGATTGAGAGGAATAGAGAGAGATAAAAACATATAGATAAATAAATAGCTAAACAGAGAGAGAGAGAGAGAGAGAGAATAAGAAAGAGACAGAAAAATGTTGTGTATGTATGTGTGTGTATGTGTATATATATATATATATATATATATATATATATATATATATATATATATATATATATAGAGAGAGAGAGAGAGAGAGAGAGAGAGAGAGAGAGAGAGAGAGAGAGAGAGATTATATAAATACATACAGACATACGTGGTCATATCTATTCATGCAAGCAGATCCGAGATATATGTCAAGGGACGGGCGACCCACCATCACAAACGACACGCGTAAACAGGTCTTCAGTAACGAGACATTTCAGAAATTCACGAGTAAACGAACATTTGATGTGTTGACTGAAGTCC
The DNA here is from genome assembly GCF_015228065.2 of Penaeus monodon. Classification (NCBI taxonomy): domain Eukaryota; kingdom Metazoa; phylum Arthropoda; class Malacostraca; order Decapoda; family Penaeidae; genus Penaeus; species Penaeus monodon. The sequence goes on along the minus strand of NC_051389.1, from coordinate 58,417,300 downwards.
TTGCCTCTAACGATCTATTTTCTGAATCTGGATTGTTTGTTCTTGAGATTAAAGATCAGGTGATGACAGGCGCCTCGCTTTCGTCTTTTGTTTGCATGATGTCGGCGGCGCTGTTTGGAAGGGAATCTTCTTGATCTCCGGCTTAACGGGGATTAGCAGTGCCAAATGGATGGATATATATATATATATATATATATATATATATATATATATATATATATATATATATATATATATGTATGTATGTATTTTTTTTTATCAAGGGATTTTAGGTGGTGTGGTTTCACTTGGGAGCGCAACGGCTCAAAACGTCAGTACCTATATTACATTCAGCTTTAATGTAGTCTGTGGAGAAAGAATATGGCCTGTAGAGAAAAAGATCAACGCATTAATTACCCGTTACTATGCTTCATATTCCATATTAGGTAAGACAAAAGTTGTTGATCTGTTTGCAGAACAAATTCTTTGTCATAGAGATAATAATTGAAGTTTTCAATAGCCCACACAACTTAATCCCTTTCTATTACAGCATAATTCTTCTCGCGTTCCAGCAAAGTCCCATTAGCATAAGCAATAGGCATCAACACATCATTATGACCTTGTAATAAGCATCAGTTCTTAGGAAAAAGGGTTCGGAATAGTCCGGTAGAACCAGAAATGATATACTGGCTAATTTCTCTTTCGATAGATTAATCTTTTCCTTTTGTTTCATTAGTCCACTGTAGATTATTAGTAATAAACTTCCTCAGCAGCAGTACATTAACAGGAGCTACTATATATGAAAAGTTCGGAATGCATATCCTGTAAAGGTTGTATCGGAGCACCTCAGTTGTTTCTGTCGAGGAGGATATCTTTGTAGCTATCTTATCTTATCTTGAAAGAGGTGCATTCTAGTAAATTGTATAAGCCTATGCTTGTAGCAAAAGCTGTTAAATATCTAGAATTTTGAAAGAGAGGACTTTACTAATACCTTTTGCTCAATTAAAGTTCTGTAAGATACAAAATTACTAAGTGCTTCATCGATAAGAGACATCAGCTCTGCAACACTAGTTTGAGCATACGATCGACTTAATTCTCATAATATCTATGCAGATGATGAGGCACGGGATAAGGTCTACGATTACAGGGATATCAGTAGTCATAAGGGATGGTATCAGTTCGACGAGGGTTATCTGAAAAGACATCTCGAAATTTACTTACCAATTTATTCAGGTCAGTTGCCCGTTCTGAAGAGAACTGTGGATTAATGTTAAATTTGTTATCAACAGCTTCATCTGGCACTGTAGTATCACAAACAGCATCGGCACAAACTTGAATCCTCAACAATAGATTTCTCTTCATGCCTGACACACTCCTTCAACATGTTAATATGGCAAAGCTTAACTTTGCGACAAATCGTAATCAAATAATCCACTCAATCCTCAAGTCCCTTCGACACAGTGTAAAGACCATTCCGTTTTGAGTTTGTTGTGTGAAGAAGGATACAAGACTAATACTTCATCACCAGAAAGTACGCTGGATTTGGCTTCTTTATCAAAATGACTCCTATGCTTTGCTGATGCTAGTTTGGCAGAATTTTCTAATGTAGATCTTAAGTCAAAGACATATTGATAAGTGTTCTTTAGTTCTTCATCTAGTTCATCTTTAGTCCACATGTCATGGAGAATCGACATCGGGCTCCAAACCCATCTCCCACACAATAATTCAAGTGGAGAAAATTTGAGTGTATCATTGGGAATTCCTCTGTAAGCACCAGAACTGAAGGCAGGTATTTATCCCAGTCACACGGATTATCTTGACAGAATTTCTTTAACAAAGCCTTCAAGACTCAACACAGCCGTTACAACATGCACGACAAGGACTTGTAAAATTACCTTGATGGATAACAGACGATTTATCTCGCCCATCAAATCTGACTTGAATTAGGTCCCTCTGTCACTATGAATCTCTTTTGAAATACCGACCCTTGAAAAGATCTCGACTTGAGATTCTGTAACTGTAACATGTCTATGTTTTCTAATGGAACTGCCTCTGGAAAACGTGTAGCATAATCAGTAAAGGGTCAAAATATATTTGTGTCCTCGACTGGAGAGTGTCAGTTCTCAAGAACGATTCACCAATTATTGGCATGGACACCAAAGGAGATTTATGTACATTACCCTAAGGGTGCGACTTCTGGCAAATATGACATGATTGACAATATCTCTTTATATCAGCACCTGCACCTGGCAGTTTTTCTATGTGAGAAGTGACCAGATAAGGTGGAATCATTGTCAAAGCCAAGATAGTCATACAATTTAACACGTTTACCTCTTTTGATGTTAGGTGGAATGAGTGAATCCTTAACAGTACCAATATCTGTTATGCCTGTTTCAGGAGCAACATCAGATTCTAAATCATTATTGAGTTTACTTGACAGCCTGTGTTTAGTAGCGGCATTAAACTCCGGGCAGTTAGGTCGAATATGCCCAGCTTTGCGACAGTTATGACATTTAATACTTGATTTAGTATGGAAGTCCTCAAGATCAACATTGATCTGTAAGATGTTATAGTCTCTTGTACTCCGATAAGCAGATCTGTACGTATCAGGTTAAGCCATATATCTATAATATAATATCTACTTATCTATAATATTAGCAAAAGGGCGTTCTTTTAGGAAGATCCTCGAATCATATGACAATTATTTAACAACTGGTCTTTGACAAGGAATCCACACACACTAGTCCTACACCAGTGATATAAATATTGTCTCATTCTGGGTAAAAGTTAAACATAGATCTCATTCTCCCTTACTTTACGTTCCCTAAATCTCTTTCTGTAGTAATCAACACCAACAGAATACTTTCAAAAGCGCTGCCTTTAGCTTTTCATAGTCGCACAGTATTTCGTCAGGTAAGCATACGTAAAATCAAGAGCTTTGCCACAAAGCAAAGAACCTAGATAGACAAGACAGTTACTGTAATCCCATTCCAGTAGGTTAGCCATCCTTTCAAAACGCCTGAGAAAATTATCAATCTTGTCTTTCCCATTTTGGAAGTGAGGTAATCTCAATCCTGGATAATTATTACTCTGGTTAGGCTCCCTACTTTCTAACTTTAGGTTAACTAGAGCTAATTCATGAGGCCTTTGTTTTTCTGCCTCAATAGTCTGTCTATCTCTTTTCTTTTCTACTTCAGTTGCCTCAAGTTCTAGCCTCTTTAGGTTTCTCTTTCTGCCTTTCTTCCTTTTCAACTTCCTTCATATACCTTTTTTCCTCATTTGCAACCAAGAAATTTATATCAGCAGGGGTAAAACCTGCTTCTTTAGCCTGTTTTACCAATTCTATTAAATTTATAGAAGGCATGATCAAACTAGCAAAAACAACTGATTAAGACCTAGTCAGATTAATTCTTCCACCAACGTAACTACTTTAATATAGTATGACACCACTAAATTAAAGAAAATTATGCAATACAAACAATACTCGCTTCTCAAATGTAAGCATTCATTCAGTAACAACTTTAACAAGCCCAATCGTCAAGCAGACTAACAGTAGGGTCTTATAACCGCAACCGAATACGAAGCACAATACCCAAACACGTCATCTGGTGTGGGCGAGGCATGACAAACTCACTTCACGAGGTCTTTTCAAGTATGACGCATATGCATAGAACGTATCACTAAATTTATCACTGCACTTAAACTATCAAACAAACCACTTTCTGCTGATGCACGTTGCCACTCAAGCTATGACCAGCCACTGCCTCCTTTCTCCACATTACAAAACATACCTGGGGACAGACGGAAAGTAATATGCATTCACAGGATATCCTAGTCATTGCACCACTGGTTGGAGGGATTATGATCAATTCTCTAAATCCGCCACTTTTGTTCTTTTTTTTTAATATCCCGGACTGGTATGACTTATTCAAGCGATAACACAAAACACCATTGTAATACCGAAATATATGCTCAGCTATATACCTCAACCTCTGAACTGTGTACAAGGAATTATGCACCAAAAAGTAAACAAAGAATCACTGGATACATCATGTTTTCAGTATAAAGTGACACAACAGGGGTAGATCCTCGGTTACGTGAGCACGGATATCACGTACACAC
>NC_051389.1:58370699-58388199 GCF_015228065.2 Penaeus monodon | reverse complement strand
TTTACCGAACAAAGGGTTTGATTCCAGTAGTTTTTCGAAAATTTGCGCGTCGAAGTTTGACCATCAAAGAGGGCGGGGGGCAAACGTAGTTTCATAAGCCGATTTTAATGTTTTTTTTGTGTTTACTTGCGTTCGTCGGACAAAGTTTGGCTCGGGTTTTCGAAAAATCGACTTTTTAACGTTTCATAAATCACTTTCTTCGATTTCTGCAGCTTCCTATCGACACCCAGTGCCGTCCGTTATCCCCCCCCCCCCCGGTTCCCCACGCATCCCCCAAGATCGTTGGATAGAGGAAAGATCTAAAAAATCTGATTTTGGAACTTATTCTCTGGAGGGTGCGTCGCTGTCGGTAACAAATACCGATACTTATGTCTATTTGTGGCCTCGCACGGCCTGTCAAATTTCCCGGTGGCAAAACGCGCACGCGCAGGCTATTGTACAAAATAGCGTAAATAGTTTTCAAAACGTGTAAAAGTAGTATAACAAAGCTAAAAGAATGCATTACCTACATGAATTCGAAAAAAACAGATGCAGATAATTAGAAAATATTCGTTCTCACAAGTGCGTAGCAATACATAGACTACTTGATAGATCCAGTTTTGGTCCTCGCAAGATAACCACGGACTTGGAAAATGAAGGGGCAATCTTCTCTTCTGTCTTGTATCTCCCATAATTTCGACATCTTTGGAAAAGCGGCTTAGTTTTCATCAAGGTAACCACTCCATGCTTTTTTTTTTTCACTGTTAATCCTGGTTGACATACACCAAAATTTTTCCGAAACCCATTCAAGCTCTTTGGAGGAGCTAGTATACCAGATGAGAGAGCTGTATTCTGTGGTGGGGGGGAAGTTCACAGCCAAAATGACCACATTGCATCAGTGTGTGCCATCTTGTGGCAAACTGTAAACAGCATCCAGTCAATGAACCGTTACAGCCTGTCACAAAGCGGATCATAAACTAAAGGCCGCCTTTCCTGTTTTTTCTTTGGCAGATGATGCCGTGCCTGTTACTGCTCTGCATGGTGCCCCATTGCTGGTGGAGCTGACTGGACTATTGATTTGGGCTTTCCGGGAATCCCAGTAATGACAAGTGAGTATGTTGCAAACTCTTTAGTCCCAGCTTTAGAATTTGATTTCAAAGATTGAGTTTGATGTGTATCATATCCAAATGGTCTTTGGACATGATACAAGTGATTTTTACATCTTCCCGGATTTCAGCTTTGGCCCCTTGTTAGTGGAGGAGAGTCTGCCACCTCTGCCAGAATATACAGGAAATAAAATGATCCAATCCACATTTTTACCTTTAAGTGTCATCACACCGACTGCAAGTATGACCAAGGAGTTCCAGATTGTTGTTGGTTTGCCCCTAGCACTCGCAAATCTGCTTGCTTCTGCTGAGGATGGCAATTGTTTTGATGGACTGGAGACATCAAGCAGTGATACTGTTATAGACTTGCTGTATGAATCAGTTGCTTTGCTCGCAGCTGTTCAGGTGAGCAAGATTCTGCAAGCAGTACAGCTGCAGTTGTACAGAAACGGATTTCGTGTCTCTTCTTCGGAAATGGATGTTTGTGCTTTATGATCTCAATTAGTGCCCAGTCAATGAAAGTATCAAGTGTTTGATGAAATTATGCCTGATCTTTCAGATTGTAATTGCTGTGTATTTTGGTATTTTACATTGTAATGTATTTTTTTTTCTTTATGATGCTTTTATTCTCTGAAGTATTTTCACTGCAAATAATGGGTGCAACTTGATTTATGGTGAATGTGATTTTTAAAGTCGACGTGATTTTCATTTTTTTTTTTTTTGCTTTTGCTTTAGCAGTTTTGTGAATGGCTTTGGCTTTGGTAGTTTTGTGAATGGTTTTGGCTTTGGCAATTTTCTAGGTCGTCGATCCAGTATAACTATGAACAATGCATGCTCTCTTCGATTAATCTCCACCCCTTCTTGTGTCCCTAAACTGCACCCTACTTTTCAGATCCTGTCCTGCCCGGATGTGAAGCATGTACTTGCAAGCTACTTGGTGAGGGATCGCCATATCTAGTCCTTCGCTGCCGAACGATCTCCTGCTTGCACCTTGTTGACCGCGCCAAGACACCTGCTAATATTTGGGTGGGCACTGGTCAGCCAGAGAAGGGGCCGTTGCGAGTAGAATGCCCCGTAATTGTCGTTAGTCGGCAGCTTCGGACTCCAGTGCCCGGGGTCGGTTGTAGTTGACCCATTTTACTTTAGTTACCCTAAAATATAGTAGCGCCCCCTAGATTCAGTATGCCGTCCCTCGCAAGGAGAGCGAAGCCAGGGTGGCCGTTTTGTGTGTGTGTGTGTGTGAGTATATATTACTTTCAATTTTGTTTGATTCATGTTTTAACTTTAAATGGCCCAGTAAGACAGAAAAGTTTTGATACTCTTAATTATTAATTTTTACCAAAAGAAAAAGAACCGTTAGCCTAAGCAATGGCAATTGCCTTTGATTACATCACCTGAAACACCATAGAAAGTGTTAGATACTCTGCTAGTGCCTTAGCCTCTGGGTTAAACTACAAGACCCGCCTTTTTCCTTCGATTGTTTCAAAATTTGAGTTATGGGCTACAAGGCAAAAGAGCGTTTTTTTATTTAAAGAATGCTTTTTATTATTTAAAATGTAATGTTTTTTTAGCATTTGTTTATTGGCATTTTATGTTCAGTTTTAGTATTTTGTTTTTGTTTTAACTGTTTTTTTTGTTTTATTTAATAAATGTAAAACTTATTTTGTTCTCCCTAACCTCTGTCAGCCATATTGGCAATGCCAGTTTTTTCTGAATTAATGAAAATTAACAAGATGAACAAAGCAAGGTTATTAGTGAGACTACGGTAGTAGTAGTAGTTGTAGTAGTAGTCATAGTAGTAGTTGTAGTAGAAGACATAGTAGTCATAGTAACAGCAGCAGCATTATCATTATTATTATTATTATTCACATGTTTTCTACTGGATATGTAACTTGAGTAATTCGAATTACAAAAAAATATTCTCACGAAGGATTTTACTATTTTTTTTTTTAATATACGCATATATATTTTCTCGCTAATACGTAGCATAACATTCCATTCCCAAAGTACTTTAATCTTGAAAGCCTTAAAATCAAATACCAGCTTTTTCTATATCACTAACCCTTCATTAGAGCTTGATGATAAAAATATAACTAATATGTCCTTGTTGGATTATGATGATATACCCTGGGACAAGGTAACGGGAATTCTGAAAGTGTATTTTTAGCATTTTATTTTTTATTACAACGAATTAATTTATATCTATTTATTGTTATTTATATTTTTAGCAGTTTTTACTTTAAGGAATTAATCTATATTTATTATTTATATTATATAATTACTTCTCCATATATGCATATTTACAGCTGAAATTTCGAAGTTGGCCCACGGTCTCGGGCATGTCAGAAAGTTATCCATTTATAACCTTGTTTGTGTTCTATCTACATCCAATGCTTATGTAGGTTTCATGAATATTTAAATATATTTCCACTTTTTACGCAGTAAATAATCAAGTTCCTATCACTTTTTTTTGTATATATAGTCAAAATCACAATATTACGATTATCAGACCATGGGTACCAAAGTGAGTACACAAATTAGATAATTTTGTCATTCATAATACATATTTTCTTTCATCTATAACTCCCCCCCCCCCGTGTTATCACCCGGAAAGAACTCCGTTTTCTTTTTTTTTTATATTTTTTTGGGGGGAAGGTCTTTTAAATTTGGCTTCTGTATATCACATTCTGATTCATCTTGATTTGTTGATCAGTATGCCATGTGATAGTGCTCATCTCATTTTGTATTTTGTATACCTCGTGTTTCTCTTTCTCTTTCTCTCTCCCGTTTTCTCTTTTCTCATTTTTTTTTCTTTCCCTTTCTCTCTCCTGGAACACAGTATTAAAGGACATCCGGGTATGGAGAAGAAAATACTATCTGGAAAAAGTTTACGATTAAATTATAGATTGTTTAAAGTATTTTCCTCAACAGGATATGCTCTTTTGTTCTTTTTAAATATATTCTGTAACGGAACTTTCGAGACAAAGAACCATTTCTCCATCAATAACTGTTTTTAGAAAATGACATTAATATTTATGCATTTTCCTTCGAAAATCTTAGTGCTTCTTTCCAGTCTTTTCTTCAAAATTCAATAGCTGTATCCTGTCGCTTTTCCCGGGAACAGACTAAACAGAATGAGTTAACTGAATTTTGCTCGTTTCATAAATATATTAAGAACTAGGTTGCCACGTATTTTCAATTCTCCTCACAAACTTCAAAACATTTTGCAATTACTTGCATCCGGTTTTCCATAAACATTCGGGGAAAAATCATCTGGTTCCCTTTCTGGTAATTGAGTTTTGTTGCTCGAATCGCCACGAAGAAATACTAATAGAAAAGTTGCAGAAAAGTGTTGATCATTTTACCTCATTAATTCCCGAACCAAAGTTGCTAGCACTGGCATCATCGAATATTAATTGGGAGCTATATATGCTTGATTGGAAGTCCTCCTTGCATGTGTGTATATTTTGATCATTACAAGATATTTCTCATGAACTAAAATGAGATGATGTAATTGGCAATTCTATCGACCTGCTACATATCACTTTGAAGTGGTTTTCTAACCTTTTCTAAAAGGCAAGTACAGAGAAATATTAAAATATCTGATTTTAGTATATGAATTGACTCTTTTGTTTTAAATAATGAATGAATAGTTTTACAGGGATACTAAAAGTATATGCGACTTTATACACCTTCATTCATCCCATATAAAGTATTGAATTAGGCATTAGTATAATAATAATAATAATAATTTGTAACAACTAGTAAGGAAATGAAACTTTTTTTTCAATTCTATCTTTACTCACATTTATAGAAAATATATAAAACTATATACAAAGATTTGTACATTCACTTTACAAAATCAAATTATTTGGTAAAAAATAGAGAAAGGGATGTTTGGAACAGATGCAAAAGAACCAAACAAGACAGGAAACACCTGTTAGTTACCATTAAATCATTGTTCACAACTATAAGCAAAGTGCTAGTGTAATTGTCCCTTCTTTGTTCACTGCACTGCTGAGGAATGTAACTTCATGAAAATAGAACAATAATAATGAAAATAAAAACCTGTACTTCGGAAATCTGTCATTTTTTATGCTGAAATGTCCATCGACGTACCGGCGTAGTTCATTGCTCAGTGTTAACTAAAAAAAAAAAAAAATGTGGGGAAAAAAATATACAGTATGATATAAGTTACATCTGAGGTTCTCTTTTGGCACTCGAACACAATTAACCATCAAAACCATGTGAGTCTGGTATAAGGCCCTTATACCCTCCTTAAAGAAAAGTACATATACAAAGGAAAATCTTTCGTATACATATATATAGTTCTAGCACTTTGAATGCACACTCAGTAAGTTTGTACATTTTGATGAGAAAAATTAATGCCGTTGCACTCCATCGGTAAGTGTAAAGCAGTCTATTGTCTTGTCTGTCTGCACGTGGCATCAGTGCAATTAAAATAAATAAATAAAATAAAAGAAAAAAATAAAGAAAACACTGATTAGGATAACTTGCACCAATCACACCAACGCGGCACTGGTTCCAACACCCTCTCGCATTCACTCTTTACCGGGGCATGTTCAGTGTCTTTGCGGGGCCGAGTGAGAGCACGTCACTGACACCCCACTGCTGCAGCGTCATGTGGCCATTCCTCAGGTTCTCCAGGGTCAGGATGGGCACGCCCACCACGCCGCCCGCACCGCGGTTCTGCAGGTTGGTGAGAGGCAGGAAGGATCGTATGCCCAGGGCTGCCATGCGCTGCACATTCACGGGATTGCGCAGGTCAACCAGGGGGATGGCGACGTCTCCTGCAGAGAGGTGCAGCTGATGGAACTGCTGGTAGTGGTGCTGTTGGCCCTTCTGCGTGGAAAATCCCGCTGTACACAAATGGCACTTGAAAGGCATTCGAGACTGCTGGTGCTGCTGATGCACTCGGCTGTGCTCTGCTAGTAATGATGCCGTGGGGAAAGACCGGTCGCACTGATGGCACTGGTGCCGGGTGCCCTGAGATCCAGCTGTTGGTACGTCTTGTGTCAGGTCGACTGTGGGGGGACGAGGAGGCCGCTCAACGTTGCTGTTGGTGACCCCGCTCCCACGAGAGGCGGGCGCTTGGGGAACGGCGAACCCGTCCCTGTCTCGCTCTCTTGCACCCGCCTCTCGCTCTCGTTGTGTTGGTGGGTGTACAGATATGGCGGAGGAGAGGTTGAGCTCCTGGGCGGTGGGGAGACGGCGGTCGTCGCGCCCGCCACCACCTCCCTCCTGGCGTTCTCCTGCAGCGGGTGTCACGGTGATGCCACGCGACGCCAGTAGGTTGGCCACCGCTCCGGCGTCCGGCCCTCCTCTCTCCCCGCGCTGCACGGGCTCCTTGTTGGCAGATGACGTTCGAACGCTAAGAGTTATGGAGTCACTGAGATTAATGGTTGATTCTGTTGAGGGGGGATTGCTGCTGCTGCTGCTGCCACTGCCACTGCCACTGCTATTACTGCTACTGCCCCGTTGCTGAGAGCCAGGTGCTGCAGACCCTCCCTGCACGTTGGCAATGACAGGCAAGCCATCTGTGCGATTGGCCACTGCAATAATCTGACACTCATTGTCTTTCTGGCGAGAGGGAACGTTAATGTCTTCTCGACGCGCCGATTTGTTTGGAGAATGGCCTGCTGCTCCCAGAAGTTGCCTCTTTCCTGCAGCTCCCTGTTGCTGAGGCGAGGGTTGTCTCTGGCCGGGGTACATCGTCTGGTGCATCCGCTGCAGAGGTGGCATCATCCCGCCCCTCCCCCCTGGCGCCGGCATCAAGGGAGGTGGAAGGATAGACGAAGTAGGGGGACGCCCTGGCCCACGGGAGGGTTGGAGGAGGGGTCCCTGGTGGAGGGGAGGGCGCCCCATCTGACCCATTAGTGGAGGGCGTCCCCGGACACGCGGTGGAGGGCTTGGACGATATGGCATGGCAACACTCGGAGGTAATGGGGCACGCAAGGGAGCGCCTAGATTTGTATTTGCCATACTGGTTCCTGCTAGACTAGCATAGCCACCTCTGCCAGTGTAGCCAGAAGCCTGTGGCCACTGGTTGCCATACTGGGACATCATGCCACCAACACCAACTTGACTATTTGTCGTTGTGGATAGCATAGCTGTACTGGTTGTTGGGGCCATGAGGTTATTGGCAATTGTAAGACGTGGTACACCTCCCTGCTGCTGTTGATCACCACCCTGAGGGGACTGTTGCAACTGCTGCTGCAAAGGTGATGTTGTGGGAGGCGTGGGTCCTCTTATGGCCGGTGAGGACCCTTGGGGTGGGCTGGTGAGAGGGCTGGTGGCAAGTGCCCTGAACGAAGTATCTGAGGGGGGTGGCGTTGGGTGCCCACTGGAGGACGTTGGCGTGCCAGAATTTGAACCTCGTGAACTAAGGTGTGAGGGAGTTGCGGGGCCCCCACTGTGAGGTGAAGGACCTCCACTGTGAGGCGACCCATCGACCTGGCCAGCCTGGGACCCTTGGCCACTGTTGTTCAAATATTCCAATTCAGACAATAAGTCGTTCGTCACTCCAGATGCCTGCTGTTGCTGCTGCTGTTCAGAGGACTGCATCTGACCATCTTGCTGCTGATCAGACTGGTCTTGGCCCGCCTGCTCATTCTGGTTTGAGAAAGAGTCATTCAGACACAACTGTTCAAAGCTTCCCTGCCTGTCATTCTTTTCGGGGGACTCCTGACCCAGCACCGCCTGACTGAAGAGCCCATCCTCTCCGTCACCTTCATTTGTGCCGCCATTTACCGGTGGGCTGGAGTTGCCCTTCTCTGGAGGAGTGCTGGCTGTTGTGTAAGTAGGATTAGCTGCTCCTTCGGCACCGCTGGCCCACGCACTGCTCTCGCTGGCAGACTCCGCAGTTGTTGCCCCTGCCATGGCTGCAGCTATCCTTGGGCCAGACTCGTACTCACTGAACCAGTCGCTTGTGGGGAAAGACTCAAACTGTGGCTGATAAGTGGAGGGTGGTGCTTCACTAGGTCCTGCTGTTCCAAAAGCAAGCTCCTGTTCACTGAAGTCAGAGGAGAAGCCTTCACTACTTTCCCCTGTCCCCACAGCACCCTGTTCGTCCCCTTGCTTTTCTTGCTCGTAATCACCCTGTGCCTCTTTTTGGTGTGATGAAGAAGCCGCTTCCTCTTCCTCTTCGTCTTGATGCTGCTGCTCCCCAGAATGACCTTCTCTAGAATCCTGCTCCTCCGGCTCGTAATCCTGGTGTCTATCTCTATTCGCGTCGTCATGCCCAGGTGAGTGCTCACCTCCTTCCTGATTTTCTGCCTCTTCAGAGGCCAACCCGTCCTCCTCTTCACCCTCACTTTCACCCTCACCGCTCCCTGCTCTTTCTGGAATGCCAGTCTCTTCCCCGGCCTCTGCCTCTTCCTGCTCAAAAGATTCAGCTTCCGTTCCTTCTTGATCTTCTAAGCTATTATGGCTCTCACTCATGCCCTCCTCGTTACTGACGATGCGCACTTCTCTTCGCTTACGGCCACGTCCACGTCCCACTTTGGAAATCCGGAGCTTCAGCTTGAACCCTGAGGAGGACCTCCTCCCGCCAACTGAATCCACTTTGACCCTCTGCAGCTGTGCTGCACTTAGGCGCACTAGTCGCACCTGAAGTTCCCTTTCGTGTATGTGGCCCACGTGATGAGTTTCAAAGGCGTGTTTAGTTGCAAACTTATTGATCTTACAGCGAACACACCATAAAATGGGTTTTCTTCTAACCTGGGAAGGTCTATTAGCCTTTGTATTATTGTTAGACCTCTGGCGTACAGTTGCCTTTCCTACCTTTGACTGGGGGCCAGTCTTAGCACGCTCTGAAGGTGCTGAGTAGTTCTGTTCTTCGGTAGAGTCCTTTACCACGTGATTATTTTGGAAGTGCTCGTTGAGGAGGCTCTCACTAGAGTAATCAGCTGGGCAAAGAGGGCAACTGTACACTTGCACATGGGCATGGAAAAGTGCCAAATGGTCACGGAGGAGTGCCACATCCTGGAATGATGCACCACACTCCCAGCACTGGCCACATTCCCCTGCTAACTGATCCTCTGGCTGTGGTGTACTTTGCTCCTGCTGTTCTTGTGAAACCTCTTGCGATAGCTGTAACTGCTGCTGCTCCTCTTGCTGTGACTGATCACCTACACCGTACTGTTGCTGATAGGCAGGACTGCTGAAGGGCTGACCATAGTACTGCTGTTGCTGCTGATCGTACGCAGAATCTTGCTGATTGTAGTACGAATCTTGGTTGTAGTAACCTTGCTGGTTATAGTCAAACTGTTGGTACTGGTATGGAAGGTAGTTGTTCTGCTGGTACTGCCCACCTTGTGCATACGTCCAGTCGTTTACTGCACCGTTCGCAGACACTTCACCTGCAAAGCAAAAGCCGTCTTAGTCGAGGACAAACATACGAGAAAGAACAACATAAATCAAAGGTTTAATAATCAGGCAAAATCAGGGGGATTAAAAATATCAAAGCAACTCCATCACTGGACTCTGAAAAAAAAAATAAATTCTGTAACATGCAAAGAAATAATTGTAATTCCATGCACCATCTGCCCCTTTACTAAAAGATCAGTCAACTTTTGAAGAAAGACATAGAAAAAAAAGGAAAAAAAGAAATATATACAAGGTTATAAAAAAAAAGCATGAATCAATATATTTAGTAGCTTAATTGAACATCAATAATATGAACACTCTTGGAAATTCGCAGAAATAGCATAGATCTTAACGAGTCAAACTTAAAGTTTATCATCATTAGTATGCAAATGTACACCATTTGAACAAATGTTCCTTTAAAATGCAAGATCAAAACTTCATTATGACCGGCAACCTGAAATTTGTTTGAACTTGTTTGTATATAAATGATGTAAGAAAACGAGGTTTATATGAAAGTCTCCTATGAACTTTAGGAGGAGAAAGAGGGAGGGAGGGAGGGATAAAGAGGAGGAGGAGAAAGAGGGAGGGAGGAAGAAGAGAAAGGAAGGGAGGGAGGAGGAGGAGGGAGAGAGGGAAGAAGGAGAAGAGGAGGAGGGAGAGAGGGAGGAAGGAGAAAGAGGAGGAGGGAGAGAGGGAAGAAGGAGAAAGGGGAGGAGGGAGAGAGGGAAGAAGGAGAAAGAGGAGGAGGGAGAGAGGGAAGAAGGAGAAAGAGGAGGAGGGAGGGGAGGGGGAGAGAGGGAAAGAAGGAGAGGAGGAGAGGAGGAGGAGGAGGAGGAGGGAGAGAGGGAAGAAAGAGGAGGATGAGGAAGGAGGGAAAAGGGAAGAAGGACGAGGGGGAAGGAGGGAGGGAGGGAGAATGAAGGCGGAAGGAAGAAGAGGATGTGGGAAAGCGAGAGAATGAGGAGAAAGGGGGAGGGGAGGAAGTGGAAGAGGCAGAGATTAAAGGAGGGACAAGATAACTCGCATATCCTGTCTCTTTCCAACTTCCATTCCCTCCTCTTTCTTTCTTTCTTACATTCTTTCTTTCTTTCTCTCTCTCTCTCTCTCTCTCTCTCTCTTTCTTTTTTGTCCTTTCCTTTTTCTGCTGCTCCTCAAACCCCACAACAGGATCAAAGACCCGCGCCCCCTATCTCTCTTTTTTATCTCTTTCTCCATTTTTACTTCTTTCATTCTTTCTTTCTCTCTCCTCCTCCTCCCCCCCGCTTCCTCCCTCCCTCCCTCCCTCCCCCAACAGACCTCCCTTTCACCCAACCCTCTTCCACCCCCCCCCCTTTTTTTTGGTATCTCTTTCTCCCTCCCTTCCTCCATAAATCCAATATACCTCATCTTTTCTCCCTAACGCTTTCTTCCATCCCCTCGTAATTGAATAATAATTATAACATTCACTCCATCGACTTTCAGCCGGAGACGAATTTCGAATCTCCCTCTCGGCAAGTGCGCAATCTCGGTCCCTTGCGCATCCCGGTCTTCCTCTGGGCTGAGAGAGGGCTCAGAGACCGCGAAATCAAATAATCATAACAAATAATAATATTATTGTTATTATTATTTTATTATTATTATTATTATTTTGTTATCATTAACGGTTCTCCTTTCCTATCTTTTCTTCTTTTTTTTCTTTTCTCATCTCATCACATCTCATCTCTCAAACGGTTTTATTTATTTATCTATTTATTTATCTATTATTATTATTATTATTATTGTTATTATTATTATTATAAGTAAATAAAATAAATCGTTTGAGAAAGGAGAGGAGATAAGAAAAAAGAAAAAAGAGAAGAGAAGATAGGAGAGGAGAACCGTTAGAGAGAAGATAAAAAAAAGAGAAGAGAGGAGGAGAGGAGAGAAAAGAGAAGAAAAGAGAAGAGAGGAGAGGAGAACCGTTGGAGAAGAGAAAAAGAGGAGGGGAGAGAAGAAAGGAGAAAAAAGAGAGGAGAGGAGAGAAGAAAAGAGAAACGGCGGGACTGAGCGAGAGCGCGCGCTCGTCCTTTCCCGCCTTTCTCTGTGTCTATTGTTGCTTCTCTGTCTCCACCTTCCTCCCTTTGGCTTTGTTCTTACCCTTCTCCCTCCCACTCCCTCTTTCCCCATATCCCCCTCCATCTCTTCTTCCCTTCCTCTCCTCGCCCTTTCTCTCTTCATCTCTCTCTCTTTCTTTCTTTCTCCTCCTCCTCCTCCTCTTCCTCTTCCTCCCCCCCCCCCTCTCTCTCTCTCTTCCTGTCTCTCTCCTCCCCCTCTTCCCCCCTCCTCTTTCTCTCCTCCCCCTCTCCCCCCCCTCCTCTTCCTCTCCCCCCCCCTCTTCCTATCTCTTCCTCTCTCCCTTTCCCTCTCCTGTCTCCTGCCTCCACTTCCCCCCTCGCCCTGTAAACACCTTCCTCGCCCGACTCCACTTCACCCTCCGAGAGACGAATTAAGGCTCCATCACGCCGAACGCGCTTACAATTATTAATTATCAAAGCACTAAGTTTTTTTTTTATTTTCTTTCTTTTTTCCCTCTTTTATTTAGATGTATAATTTCGGCGATCTGTCCCTCAAAATTAAGAATATTACAATGACAATAACCCACACGGCATTCGTATACGGTCGCCATTCTCCCTCGTATATTAGAGGATTTATTAGGAAAATATATATACATATACATACTACAGAAAAAAAAGATGAAAAAAAAACCCTCTGGAGGCGAAATAAACCTCGACAACATAACACGAACCGGCAACCCAAGGCAGAACTTCACCACCGAGCTTCCCCCAAAAAGTTATAAATAAGGGCGTATCCCTCGCACGCAGCCACACGCAATCCTCGCCCTTCCTCCCCCTCACCGCAAGGGAGAAAATCCCATTCCCTTTCTCCCCGCGTCACACCTCTCGTCCACTGATCAAGTGGATGTATGAGAACAGACGAAAAAAAATAAATAATAATAAAAATACCGGATGAAAAAAAAAAAAAAAAAACTTTTGCCAACTTCAACTGTCGAATACATCCCCCCCCCCTTTTTTCCCCCAAATCAAATATAAAAAACTTTGTAAAGTATGGATGGCAGTCTTTCGCAGGGACAATATCCCCATATGTATGCAAATAAATAAAATTCTATAAGCTATCTCTGCCTTTCACTCCTTGAAGTTCACAAGTGATGGAGTCAAAAGTTATTTTAGATATATCTCTATAGCTATATATCATATAGAAGTTATAATCAATGCTGATTTAGGGGACAGAGTACAATACATTATCCTTATTATGGTTCGTACTATTATTATCAATATTATATGGTAGATATACTTCTGAAGTGATGACTAGAATTAATACAATACATGTATACTATAAAAGAATTCAGTAATAGTGTGATGATGATGATGACGATAACAATAACAATAACATCAACATTAACAAGAAACACTTAAACATTTATCTTTTCACATATAAACAAACATGGAAATAACACCAAACAGACATTCGTATATAACCAAAAATAAAAAAAAGTGTTACAAACAAACAAGAACAAGGAAACAAAAACACAGACACGACACAGACAGTGGACAATATAAACAATAACAAAATAGAAACTCAATACAATACCTTATACCTTACTCTTTTTTGTATATACTTTTTTTTTACCTTTTTTTAACACTCACCGAGGTCAGTTACAACAACAAAAGCAAAAAAAAAAAAAAAACTTTTGAAACAGTAAAAAAAATACATACATGCACGCACACACACAACAAAAATAATACGGACGATATATATATATATATATATATATATATATATATATATATATATATATATATATATATATATACACGCCAAACAAAAACACCAACAAAGAACATCAAATTGAAGACAAACAAACCCGAGACAAAGAAAAACGAAGAAAAAACAAACCTTGATAACACACGTTGTAAAGCAAACACAACAAAACCAAAGAACAAGAAAACAAGCAAACATAGACAAACAAACAAAAAACGCCTCTCAAAAAAAAAAAAAAAAAGTCTGTAGGTGCAGATAATAACAGAAGAGACAACGGAAAATTTATGATAATTGAGAGGAAATGTACTTTGTGTGTGTGTGTGTGTGTGTGTGTGTGTGTGTGTGTGTGTGTGTGTGTGTGTGTGTGTGTGTGTGTGTGTGTGTGTGTGTGTGTGTGTGTGCACATACATATATATATAAACAAATACATACATACATACACACACACACACACACACACACATCCTTTCGCAACCGCCTGCATATTGCATAGCGAACTTTAAGCAATGCCTATCTCAGCGTGCAGCAACGAATAATGTTGCTTATTGCATATTGAAGCGCCAGCGTTGAGTACCGCAAAGCATCTTTTCTACCTGACATTGGATATTCGATCGTTTTTGCCATCGAATTTTTCGTTTTTTTTTTCTCTCGTGTTTTCTCGCCTTTCCTCTACGTTTCCTCTCTTCCTTTCTCTCTCTCCTTTCTCCTTTCTTCCCTCCCCTTCTTCTCCTTTCTTCCCTTTTTCTTTCCTTCTCTCCTACTCGTTTCCTTCTCTCTTCGTTTCCCTCCTCCTCCTCCTCTTTTTCCTTCTCTCTTCCTCTTCTCCCCTCCTCCTCCTCCTTTCCTCCTCTCTTCCCTTCCCTCCTCCTCCTCCTCTTTTTCCTTCTCTCTTCCTCTTCTCCCCTCCTCCTTTCCTTTCCTTCTCTCTTCCTCTTCTTCCCTTCCCTCCTCCTCCTCCTTTACATTTTCCTCTTCTTCCTCCTTTCATCACCCCCCCCTCTATGTCTTCGTTCAGCTGGAAACGTTAAATGGATCAGTTCAAGAGATTTTTTTTTTCTTTTGCGTGCGGGAAATATATATATATATTGTTTGTCTGTTTGTTTTTCACGTTTGTTTGTTTCTTTTTCCACCCGTGTATTTATTTGTTTTTCACCCGTTTGTATTTTTTTTTACCAATCTGATTGTTTGCGTTTGTTTGTTTTTCACCCGCTTGTTTGATTTTGTTTTTCACCCGTTTGTTTGTTTGTGTTTGTTTTTCACCCGTTTGTTTGAGCTTGTGTCATCCGCCAGGAGTAGCATTCAGGTAACTCGGTATTTGGTTTAAGTAATAAAGGTAATAATGGTAATAACGATAATAATGATAATATTAAGTGTATTAGCACTATTAATTATCAAAAATAATAATAATCAATAGTGATGATAATAAAGTAATAAGAACAATAATAATAATAATAATAATAATAATAAAACAAAACCACAATAATAAAAATAATAACAAAACCACCAACACTTCATAAATAAATAAAATAAAAAAAGGTAAATAATAATAATAATAATAATAATAATAATAATAATAATGATAATAAAAATCGAGCTCCTTTGCCAACTTTTTACCTTGCGATTTTCAACAACCGTTTCGCCGTTGGGTGGTTGTGGTCGGTTGTTACGGTTGTGGTTCTTCGCTTAACCGGGGCGCTGTCTGTCTGTCTGTCTGTCTGTGTGTGTATATGTGTGTCTCTGTCTGTCAGTGTCTGTCTGTCTGTCTGGTCTGCTCCTGTCTGTTGTCGTCATCGTCTGTCTGCCTGTCTGTGGTCGTCTTCATTGTCTGTCTGTCTGTCCTTTTCGTATTTTCATTTTAATCCACATTCTCTCTTCATAATCCGTAATTATATCTAAAACGCAATAATCATTGCAAAAGCAGACAAGTGTGAGACAGGTGTACAACGCTGAACAAAGGCAACAGGTGTTCATTAATTGTTCAAAGTTCTGGGATAAGTGACGTGGGGTTTTGGTTATGTGGTTGTTATTCGTACGCTATTGCGTGTGCGAATAAGTTTTATCTGAAATGTCGGTCTTTTGGATCATGTTATTCAGCGGTGCGAGACGGTGTGGTTCCTAGGTACAGCAAGAACCACATAACGGGTAGATTTACATACATACATATACACATGCGCGCACATACACATACACACACACACACACACATACACACACACACACACACACACACACACACACACGCACACGCACACACACACACATTCGCAAAAAGCACCGATTCCCGTTTCGAAACAGGAATCTATTCCAAGTACTAGTAAAGCTTTGCAGTTGCATCTTCGGCTTGATCTTCCGCATAACAACACACACACCAATGACGCAACTCTCTCTCGGTCTGCAGCGCTCGTCTCTCTCTCTCTCTCTCTCTCTCTCTCTCTCTCTCTCTCTCTCTCTCTCTCTCTCTCTCTCTCTCTCTCTCTCTCTCCTTTTGGAAGGAAACGGGAAGTGAAAATGTGTTACGTGGAAAGTCGACTGTTTTCAGGGAATTTGCGTGTCCCTGTTTATCCCTTGCCTCTCATCTCTCTCTTTATCTCATTGTCTCGTATTTCTCTCTGTTTCTGTCTGTCTGTGTGTGCGCGCGCGCGCGCGTAAGTAACTGAGTGAGTGTGAGTATGCGAGTGTGAGTGACTGTAAGTGTGTGAGTGTAAATCCAAGTATACGTATGCACGTGTCACCCCGCGTCCAGGCGTATCTGCGCGTACTAACACTAACCCATCACCCCCCCCCCCTCCCGTACTCCCGCGCGTGCAGACTGCGTGTCCTCCGCGCGTGCCTACTCACTCCACGTGCTTTTGTTTACCGGCGTGCAAATCCACTCAACGTAAGCGCGGACGTCACAGATGCAATGTTGCACGGCGGTTGCTAATTGCAGTGTGTATCTTGAGCCCTTGAGAACACGCGTGGCATTCCTTCTAACTTCGCTTGAATTTAAACTGAACTTCGGCGAAGCTTTAAACTGATTATGTTATCAGTAGCGTTATCACCCGCCTTATCTTTATCATTTGTATTATTATTATTATCATCATCGCATCGTTATCATTATCAAGTTAATTATCATTTTCATAATATAATATTATCATTTATCATCATAATTTATCATCGTTATTACCATTATCATCATCATCATTACTATTAATATAATTTCTATTGTTACTACCATTAGCATTTCCTTATCATTACCATTATTCTTTGTCTTCTTTAGTATCATTTTCATTTTTCTATTATCATTATTATTATTACCATTATTATTGCTACTGTTATTATCATCAAGATTATATTACTATATTTATCAACATTATCATTACAGTTACAATTATCTACAATTTTAGGTATTATTTATATTTTTTATTCATTTCTTATTCTTATTAATATTATTTTTCTTATTCTTATGTTTATTCTTATCATCATTATTATTATTTTATTTTTTATTTTATTCTAATTCTTTTTTGAAGGGGGGGGGGGTTCTGATAGACCCAACTTTCGCAAATTTTCAAATTACAATAATTCTAAACTTTTTTTTTTTTTAAGATACAATTTCAAAAATATTCGGTTTAATTCATTTCTATCTTATTTCCTTTTATTTTTTATTATTATTATTTTAGTTTTGTTATCAGCTTTTTTTTTTTTTTTTTATCAATTTCTCCTTCATATTTTTATGAATTTCCATAACAAACTAAATATTAAAACAAATTATATATATATATATATATATATATATATATATATATATATATATATATAAATTTATTACTTCTTGAAACAATTATAATCAAATATCAAAAGTTTTTCTTAAATCTAAAAGTCTCTATATAATAACATCTGATAATTAAAATCATGCAATATGATATACTACGAAGTTAGAAATGAAAAGGATGCTAATAAGACTAATTATCTATGTATACAAGTTTGCAATGGTAATAGAAATAGTAATAGTAATAGTAATAATAATAATAGTAATATTAATAATAATAATAATAAAATAATAATAATAATAATAATAATAATGGTGATGATGATGATGATGATGATAACAATAAACGATAACAATAATAATAAAAATAACAATAACCATAATAACAAAACCAAAAACAACAAATATAACAACAATAACAATAATCATAAAAACTAACAATAACGATAACAACCAGATTTTAAAAAATATACATATAATA
>NC_051389.1:58333199-58365699 GCF_015228065.2 Penaeus monodon | reverse complement strand
CCCTTTTTCATACCACTTCCCCCCCCTCTCCCTTTCCACTTCTCTCCTTCCCCCTTTTTCCCCCCCCCACCCCTACCCCCCCCTTCCACCCCCCCCCACCCCTACCAATCCCACTCTTAGTCCCTCTCCTTACTCCCCCACCCCCCCTTTCCCCCCCAACTATTCTCCTTTCCCTTCCCCCAAACCCCCCCTTCTCCCCCCCCCAACCCCCCACCTTTTCTCTCCTCCCTCCCTCCTCTTCCCTTCCTATTCCCTCCCCTTTCCCCCTTCCCTCCCCCCCCCCTTTCCCCCCCCTTTCCCTTTTCCTCCCCCCCCCCAAAAGGGAACCCCCAAACCCCCCCTTTAAACCACCCCCCCCCCCCCCTTCCCCCCCCCTTTAAAAAAATTGCAACCCAAAAAACTCCAGAGGGGAAGAGTGCAATTTGGGCCGGGGGCCCGGGTGTAATAACTTCTAAAAGCTTTGCCCCGGGTTTGCCCCAAAATTCCGAGCCTTGAAACTTTCTTCTTTCTCTTGTGGGCGCGGGAGAGAAAGCAGTTGAGGGGGGGGGTTTGAAGGGAGGGGGTGGAGGGGGGGGAAAGAGGGAGGGGGGGGGGGGGGGGGGGGGGGGGAAAGGGGAGGGGGGGGGGAGGGGAGGAAAAGGGGAGGGGGAAGGGGAGGGGGGGGGAAAGGGAGGGGGGGGGAGGGGAAAGAGGGAGGAAAAATGGGAGGGGGGAAAAATGAGATTGACAAAAAGGAGGGAGGGGGGGGGAGGGGGGAGGGGGGAAGGAGGGGAGAGAGAGGAAGGGGGGGAAAGATGGGGGAGCCGGAGATGGAGAGAGGGAGAGGGGGGACACAGAGAGAAAAGAAAAAAAAAAACGAGAAAGAAAATGAGAAAAAGAAAAAGAAAAAAATTTGAGAGAACGAGAAAAAAAGTGACAGAGCAAGGCAAGTGAAAGAAAAAAAAAAAAAACGAACGCAAAGAGAAAAGAGAAAAAAAAACGGGAAAAAATAAAAAGCGAAAAAAAAACCCCCCTTTCACCCGCCCTTTTCCCCCCCGGGGCGACGAAAACCCGAGTGGGTCATCGTGGTCGTATCACCAGCAGCAGCAGCAGCACCCAAACGCCCCTGAATTTGGGACCCAAATTTTCTGGCGCTGGGATAAAAATTGGTCTTTGGTTCCCGGGACCCCCTCCCTCCGCCCTTCCTCCCCCCCCCCCCAACCCCCTTCCAATCTCCCCCCCCCCTTCCCTCTCTCTCTCCCTCCCCTCCTCCCCCCCGTGGGGGTCCTCGTTACCAGGGCCCAAATACGTCTGATGATGCGGCGTCGTCCCTTGCCTCAAACCCTTTCCACGATAAAAGTTATTAGAATTATGAGTTCTCTGTGCAAGAGAATTTTTTCTTTTGAGGGGGGAAAAAATCTATAGGGCAAAAAACTTCCCATAACCCCCCATTTCCCCCCAAATTTCCCGTGCCTCTATCTCTAGCATAACTCGCGCCTGACCCCCCCCGAGACCCTTAGAAAAAATTCCCCAAACCTGGGGGTAAAGGCACCGCCTTCGGGGGGGAAAGCGATGTTGAGCTTGTGGGATCCGCCCCAAACAGAAAATTAAAGATTGGGGTTTGCCGTAAAAATAATTTTTACCCTTTTGGGGAATTTTCAGGCCGGCCTTATTAGTTTCCCGGGGTGCGTTGGTTTCGGGCCCTTTCGCGCCCCCCCAACCCCATTGGCTGGGAGGAGCCGAGGGCCACCCCCCCGGGGGGGCCGACGCGATTGGTCAAAATTTCCCATACGGGGTTTGGGCCCCCTATTTTTAAAACCCTTTATTGAACTTGTCCGTTTTTTAAAACCTGGATAAAAAAAAACCGGGGACAAGAGAAAAGAATGATAAAAAAAAAAATAAAGACTTTTTTAAATTATCCGGGTTTAGAAAATAGCCGGGGAAATTTTTTTTAACCCCAATTTAAAATACAAGACTCCATACTAGAAAACGGAGGGGGGAACCAAACTTTTGAGCGGGGGTTCCAACTTTTTCCCTTTTTTTTTTCATCCTCTATCCATTTTCCTCTTCCTTTTTTTTTTTTCCTCTTTCCCCCTCGTCTTCCTTTCCTCTGCACTCTGTAAAAGAGTTTTAAATCCCAGGGGCTGGAAAAGGATTGAATGCCCCTCCTTTTCCCCCTCCCCCTCCCTCCCCGTTTCCAAATGAGAATTCATAGAGGGAGGAGGAAGGGGGGAAAGGGGAAATGGATGGAGGGGAGGGTGGGGGGAGCCCCGAGTTTTTTTTAAGGATTCTCCAGATAGATTGTTCTTACAGCCTATATCGAGTGAAGGAGGAGGGGAGGGACTCACTTTTATACAATAGGACCGGTCACAGGGAGCGGGATCGATCGAAGGGGCCCCCAAAAGGTTTTGGTCACCATCATCCCAGGGGGGAAAAACCCGGGGGGAAGGGAAAAAAAATGGGAAAAAAAAGAAACGAAGAGGGGGGACTCGGGGAAAAAGGAACGAAGGGGGGGGGGGGCCTCGGGGAAAAGGAAACAAAAGGGGGGGGGGGGGACTCGGGAAAAGGGAAAAAGGGGGGGGGGGAATCGAGGAAAGGAAGGGAAGGGGGGGGGGGGGGAATCGGGAAAAGGGAAACGAAGGGGGGGGGGGACTCAAGAAAAGACATAAAAAAGGGGGGGGATTTAAAAGGAAAGGAAAAAAGAGGGGGGGCTTAAGGAATAAAAAATGAAGGGGGGGTTTTAAAGGGAAGGAAATAAAAGGAGGGGGGGGGGCTTAAGGAATGAAAAAAAGGGGAAGAAAAAGGGAAAAAAAGAGGGGGGGAAAAACAAGAAGGGAAAATGAAGGGAAAATGAAAGGGGGTTGAAGGGGTTTGAGAAAAAAAGAAAAAGACAGAAAAAGAGACGGAGGGAGAGAGAGGGGAAAAGAGAGAGAAAAGAGAGAGAGAGAGAAGAGAGAGAGGAGGAGAGGAGAGGAAAAGAGGAGAGGGAGGACGGGGAGAGAGGAGAGAGGAGGGAGAGGACGGAGGGGAGAGAGAGAGAGGAGGGAAAAAGAAGAGGGGGGAAAAAGGAGGAAGGGGAAATTTAGGATGGAAATGACTGAGAAGGGGGGGGGGGGGGAAAAAAAGGGAAAAAGAAAGAGAGGGAGGGAAAAAAAAAATGAACGAAAAAAAAAGAAAAGAGAAGCAAGCGCGCAGGCAAAAAGGACGGGAAAGGGGAAAAAAAAGAAAAAAAAGAATTAAAAAGCGCGGGAAAAAGAAGAGAAGGGAGTTGGAAAAAACAAAAGAAAAATGAGGGGCCCCCCCGAAAGGGGAGGGGAATAAGAACGGCAGAGAAGCGGGAGAAAAAGGGAAAGGGGAAAAAAAAACCGAAAGAGGGGAGAGGGGGGGGCGGAAAAAGGAGCAGAAGGAAGGAAAGGGAAAAAAAGGAGAAGGAGAGGGAGGGGGGGGAAAGGGGGGAGGGGGGAGGGAAGGGGGGGGAGGGAGGGGGGAGAGGGGGAGGGGGGGGAGAGAGGAGAAAAGAGAGAGAGAGACGGGGAGCGAGAGCGGAGCGAGAGCCCCGGGGCGAGAAAGAGAGAGAGAGAGAGAGGAGGAGGGGGAGAAGAAGAGGGGGAGAGAGAGAGAGAGAGAGAGAGAGAGAGAGAGAGAGCGAGAGCGCGAGAGAGAGAGTGAGGGACTCCATCGTGAATCTTTTGGATGCACAAGGTCGTCCTTCCCCCCGCAGATTTAAAAAGTCTCCCCCAGAGCCTCCAGGTTTCCCCGCCAAAAGGGACCCTCCGCTTCACAAAGGGACCCCTGAGCGTCTAAGGTTTTAAAGGCCAAGAAGGTCATCGGGTCAGCCCCCCTTTCCCCTTTAGAGCCCATTTTGGGGGCGTGGTTTTCGGGCGGGGTTGACACTTGCTTCGTGCGTCCGGTTTGGGGCCGCGTGTTTGTCTTTCGTCGCCGGGCGGTGCCCTGTCGCAGGGGGGGAGGGGGGGGGGGGGGGGGGGGGGGGGGGTTTCGGGAGGGGGGAGCAGAGGGGGGGAAATGGGGAGAAGGGGTTTGCGGGGTTATAATATAAGGGATCCGATATATTTTTATCTATTTTTTTTATCTATTTTAATTCATCCGAGTTGCCATGATGTATTGGGGGTAGGGGAGGGGATGGAAAGAGGGAGGAGGGGGGGGGCCCAAAAAACGGCCTTCCCTTTTGAGAAGACCCCCTCACGGGCACACCACCAGGGGGCGTGGAAATGGCGGAAAAATTCCAGCCCCGGAACATGAGTCACAATTTATTTCCCGGCATCAAATCCCGAAGTGTGGGCATTTTTTGCACGCTGAGCTCGGGGGCCCCCCTCCCCCCCCGGGTAACCCACCCTGTCCATATATAAACATCTGGGTTTAAAAACCCCACCCCCCGGGCAGGGAAGCGCCCCCAAAAACCCACGAGTAGCAAACGGGCATGCAAAACTGGGCACTCGTGAGACATCAAGAGAGGGAAAAAAAAGGGGCCCGGATGATTTATATTTGCAAGACCGCAAAAGAGTCCTCCCTGAGGTCAAAAGGGGTTCCCGCCATCGTCACGGGCCCCTTTCCCCCTTTAAACGCAGCCGGGCCCACACGTCAGGAATGAAAAAAAAAATAAATAAAAAAAAAAACACGCGTTCAAAGTGCATGCAAAAGGCCGTACCCCAAAAAGAACTTTTCCCTCTCGGTGATTTTTTTTTTTCTTTTTTTTTTTTCACGCATACCCCCAAAACAGAACCGCTCCCGGGCCCCGCCCAAAGACCCTCCCAAAGGCTCCCAAAAAAGCACAGGACAAAAGGAACCAAACCCGGGGTCCAGCCTGCCTCCCCACCTTTCCTTCAGAAAGGGAAAGGGTTTCCCTTTAAAATGCGTCGGGTTTCCCTTTGTTTTCACCCCCCTCTCCCCTTTTCCCCCCCTCTCCCTTTCACCCCTCTTTCCCCTCCCCCTTTTTTATTCCCTCTTCCTCTCCCCTCTCTTTTAACCCCTCTCTTCCTCTCCCCTCCTTTTTTACCTCCCCTCTTCCTCTCCCCTCCCTTCTTATCTCCCCTCTTCCTCTCCCCTCTCTTCTTATCTCCCCTCTTCCTCTCCCCACTCCCTCCCCGACACCAGGAACCATCCAGGTCAGGAGTATTGACCTGGAGGCAAGCTGGGTGGGGAGGAGGAGTGGAGTTGGGAATAACAGGACAAGCCAGAGGAGAGGGGGAGTTGGGGAGGGAGTATCAGGGGGGAAGAGAGAAGGGGGGAAGAAGGTGGAGATGGTGAGGAGAAGAGAAGAAAGGAGATGAGGAAAAGAAAGAGAATAAAGGGGGGGGGGGGGAGGGAGGGAGGGAGGGAGAGGGAAGGAGGGGGAGGGAGGAAGAAATGAAGAGGAGAATAAGAGAAAACGAAGGGAAAAGGGGGGAGGGGAGGGGGGGGCGAAGAGAGGACCCGGAAAGGAAAAGAGGGGCAAGCGGGGGGTATTGACAAAAGAAGGTCAAACCCGACCCCCCCGCCAGCCGCAAGGTCAGGGAGGGCCCGCACGAAAGTTCCCTTTTGGGCCCGGGGGGGGGGGGGAGCGACCTAGGCGGGGGGGGGGGGGAAAACACGTTCACAAAAACCCCCCCTGCTCCAAACCCTCCCTTTGGAAAGGGCCCTTTTAAAAAGGGCCCCGTTTCCCCGTCCCCCTCTCGCGGGGCACACACACACACACCCAAAGCTTTTAAATAAAATGCCAATCCCCATGCCCCAAACCCGCCTATCCCCTTTTTCCTCGTTCCCCCCCCCCCCTTAAAAAGGACGTTTCGCGCACGGGCCCCTGAAAAAGGGTTCCGCTGAAAATTGCCCCGCGGGGTGACCCCAACCCCAATTTAAAAACACTTTGCTGTTCAGTGCTTGTAGAGGTCACAAGTTCAGCGAAGTTCGGCGAAGTTCTGTTCACTATCGGCGCGTGCGAATAACCGCAACGGGAATGCATTAGCAGTTCCCGGACACTTTTTTAAAGGGCTGAAAATGTACCTGACTTTGTTTACATCGCTGTTCGTCTTTCCCCTCAATCGTACCCAACGTTTCAACTTAGCCGGAACGTTTGTTTATTTTCAACTCAAGTCGTTTGTTTACTCTCCCCTCTTTCAACTCGTTTATTTTTACCTCTTTCTTTATTTTCCTCTTTCTCGAAACGTTTCTTTAGTCCCCCTCTCTCAAACGTGTCTTTTGTCTCCCCTTTCTATAAACGTTTCATACACCCCTCTCTCAAAACGTTTCGTAATTCCCCCTCCCTCGAAACGATTCTTTATCTCCTCTCTAAAAAAAGTTTTTTTCCCTCTTTTAAAAAAGTTTTTTAATTCCTCTCGAAAAAGATTCTCCTCTCCCCTCCCAAAAAAACGTTTCCATTCCCCTCTTTTAAAAGCTTTTTATTTCCCCTAAATTTTCTCGCATCTCTTTTTAAGAAAGAAATCACAAAAGGGGGCGTCCTTACTCTTTTTTTTCCAAAAAAAAAAAAGGGAAACAAATATACTTCCTTTTACTTTACCCCCTTTTACCTTTTAAGGTTTTAAGGTTGTTTTTTTAAGGTCAGTTTGCTTTATCCTAAGATGAGATTTTTTTTCTTTTAAGGTCACTTCGCTTTACCCTAAGAATCTTTTTTCTTTTAAGGTCATTTTGCTTTACCCTAAGATGTTTTTTTAAGGTCATTTTGCTTTATCCCCAAGAGTTTTTTAAAGGGGCATTTGCTTTACCCCAGGGCGGCTATTTTTTCCCCCAAAGGGTCGGTGTGTTTTTGGGCACGTCCACAAACCCCAAAAAGACAGCCTTTAAAAGGGGCCTTTTACTTTCCCCCTTTGGGTCAACTTCCTCCCGATTCTTGTCTTTGGTGCCATGTCCCCTTCTACTTCTTCCCTCTCTGGGTGAAATAAAATTATTTCTCCTCTTTCTTCAATCTTTTCTTTACCTTTTTTTTGCTTTCCATTCCCCTTTCTGGATTATGGGGAGATGATGGCTTTCTCTCGCTATCTTTTCTCCTTGCTTTCTCTTTCCCATCCCTTTTGCCTTTCTGGACGAACCTTACTTTCCTCTTCCCCTCTATTTTCTCCTTCGTTACCCTTCCGTCCCTTTTCCCCCTTTTCACTATCCACCTCCTTTCTTCCTTCTTTTCCCCCCTTTTAAATACCCCTCCTTTTTCTCTTTCTCCCCTTTCCCCCTTTCATATCCACCTCCCTTTTTCTCTTTCTCTTTCCCCCTTTCACTATCCACCTCCTTTTTCTCTTCTCTCTTTCCCCCTTTCACTATCCACCTCCTTTCTCTCTTCTCTCTTTCCCCCTTTCACTATCCACCTCCTTTCTCTCTTCTCTCTTTCCCCCTTTCACTATCCACCTCCTTTCTCTCTTCTCTCTTTCCCCCTTTCACTATCCCCCTCCTTTCTCTCTTCTCTCTTTCCCCC
Source organism: Penaeus monodon (assembly GCF_015228065.2). NCBI lineage: Eukaryota > Metazoa > Arthropoda > Malacostraca > Decapoda > Penaeidae > Penaeus > Penaeus monodon. The sequence continues at coordinate 58,358,303 of NC_051389.1, read as the reverse complement.
TTTCACTATCCACCTCCTTTCTCTCTTCCCTCTTTCCCCCTTTCACTATCCACCTCCTTTCTCTCTTCTCTCTTTCCCCCTTTCACTATCCACCTCCTTTCTCTCTTCTCTCTTTCCCCCTTTCACTATCCACCTCCTTTCTCTCTTCTCTCTTTCCCCCTTTCACTATCCACCTCCTTTCTCTCTTCTCTCTTTCCCCCTTTCACTATCCACCTCCTTTCTCTCTTTCCCCCTTTCACTATCCACCCCCTTTTCCCTCTTTCCCTATCCACTCCTTTTCCCTCTTTCCCTATCCACCCCTTTTCTCCCTCGTTTCTCTATCCACCCCTTCCCCTTATTTCGTGATTCCAATTCTTCTTAACATCAACTTCTATCCTTCCCTACTAACTATTAATAAATAATCCCTTTTCCTTTTCTTTGGTGAATTACATAAAGCTCTATTAGCTCCTAACCATTAACCCAAGCAGCTCGAATCGCAAGAATACATGCCATGCCCACTGTGATATAAGTTTGTTTATTTTATTTACACATAGATGGCTCTACAAATCATCAAGGTGTCAGTTATTAGTCCTACCTAATCTCACCTGTTTTTTTTTGTATTATTCCATTGTCATAATTACCATTTTTCAATAACAATTTAATAATCATAAAATCAATAACAATAAGAGCAGTATCGATAGCAATTGTATTTAAAAAGAAGAAAAAAAACATTTTCCCTTCAAATTCAAGGAATGGGGAAATCAGGATCGGTCTCTAGGGCCTACTGATAGACTCCTTGTCGGCTGAGCACATGTGGAGCCATCTGTATGTAACAAAATTCACACACACACAAAAAAAAAAAAAAAATACAAGGAACAACAGAACTTAATTCTGTGGCGGTTTTATTTAAATCTCATCTTCCTCTCTATACTGATTCCGTCCTTTCCATTATCCCCGTTTATCCTATTTTGTTCATTCTACGAGTCTTTATTCCACTATTCCTTTCTCCTTTTATCCTGAACTCACCTCCTCCCCCCTCTCTTATCTATTCCAGTTAAATCCAGGTCTTGTATAATCATATTCACACTAACCACTTCAAGTAACAACGTTTATACAAATCAAATACTGTTCAAAAACATAAACACACTTATCTGTCATCAATTCTTTTCTACAAAAGAACTACTGTTTATCATCACTATAAACTCCAATTAAAATCCACCAAACACTTACATACTAACACATGTACATCAAAACTACTGCTTGTTACAACACCACTCGCCGTATTCGGACACACACCACCACTCGCCGTATTCGGACACACACCACCACTCGCCGTATTCGGACACACACCACCACTCGCCGTATTCGGACACACAACACCACTCGCCGTATTCGGACACACAACACCACTCGCCGTATTCGGACACACAACACCACTCGCCGTATTCGGACACACAACACCACTCGCCGTATTCGGACACACAACACCACTCGCCGTATTCGGACACACAACACCACTCGCCGTATTCGGACACACAACACCACTCGCCGTATTCGGACACACAACACCACTCGCCGTATTCGGACACACAACACCACTCGCCGTATTCGGACACACAACACCACTCGCCGTATTCGGACACACAACACCACTCGCCGTATTCGGACACACAACACCACTCGCCGTATTCGGACACACAACACCACTCGCCGTATTCGGACACACAACACCACTCGCCGTATTCGGACACACAACACCACTCGCCGTATTCGGACACACATTTCCTGTTCCACTTACATTTCCTGTACATTCTTTGAACACTATCGCTACACTAACAATGGTATTTTGTTACGAAATATCTCTTTGGCGTAATAATAATCCTACACCCAAATATACACTGAAGTAGTACCGAGGTGTAAAAATGATTATTAATACTTAAAACGAGTGTTGATATATAATATTCATAATATTGGATAATAGTATTTCTATCGTAATAAAACTGCCTTTCATTAGCATTTAGCAACTTCTATCGTATATTGATCACTCTACCATCGATCAATCGAGTCCTAATATCGTAAAAACGTGTCGTTATAATCATAATCTCTATCGTACCTGATTCATTCCATCAATATAATTAACAGTGACGCTGCCGTTTTGTTTCACTAACAGTATCGCTCGCTTATCTTCATTAGCATAATGATGCGTGCTTCATTACCGTCTTCATTATGTGATAGCATTGCAACTCTAAGGACAGGTGGCATAAGTATCATTTACAACTGTCAAAATCGTTGCTGCATTTTCTTCCATTATAGTTTAATATCCTAAAAAAAGGGGGGGAGTGTAATTAGATACTATTTTTCATCATTAATCCCTGTCGATAAAGTTGTCGTTGATACTAATAGTGCAGAGAGAAAACAATAAAAAGGGGATATAAATCACTTCTGACCTGAAATGTGTACCAGTACTGATACTAACCCCATTTACGTCATTTTAAAAGCCAATCGTTTTTCAAGTTCAATTCCTATGGTTCAAACTAGCTCGCTTTTCTTCCATCACCATCGAACTCTCAATCAACAGTCACTGCATCAGTCAACAATCACAACTGTCTTCCGGCTTTATTTCACCACCAAACACGTAATCAAGTCGCCACATCAAGCCACAAATCACAATTTATATATATTTTTTATATCACGTCACTGTATCAACACAATCACAACGCCCCGGGTAAATCCCACTCCTACCTCCTTCTCCAACAACTGCGCCTCCTACGGGTTGTCGCCAACACGTTCCTCTTCCTCCACCACCAACTCCACCTCCTTCTCCACCACAAGCCTTCCTTCACGCAAAAAATACCTAGATCAGCTGTTCCTTCTTCACCCCTGCCCACGAACATCCTCCTTCCTTTTCGTAACTGTCTTGCACGACCACTGACTACGACTAGCCTATTTCGTGGAATTACTGGGGTAGTTACGTGGGTGGAAGGGGATTGGGGGAGGGGGAAGGGGAAGGGGGGATAGGGGAGAAAGGAGGGGGAGAGGGGGTGGAAGGAGCAGAGGGAAGGGAGGGTTGAAGGAGGAGGGGGAGAAGGGAGGGGGAGAGGGAAGGAGGAGGGGGGATGGGATAAGGGGTTGGGGATGAGGAAGGAGGAAGGAGAATAGGGGGGGGGGGCAAAAGGAAATTAGTTGTTTAACGAAAAGGATAAACCATCGTAAAAATGGATGTCAATATGCTAGCCGACATTTGCTCTTCACACACACACACACACACACAGTTCAAACCACAAATTATTCAAACTGGATGGACTCACAAACCAACCACACCTGCGCCTGTTTGTGAAGCGAACAGGTGTCTTGGTACTGCACTGGTATTCAGAGGAACGTGTGGTATGTCTGAGGGGGGTGGGGGTGACCGTCAGGTGGTTTTAGCATGTAAGTGTAAAACAGGGAGATTTAGGTGTGTATTGTGCTGGGTAGTGTGTGTGTGTGTGTATGTGTGTATTGTGCTGGGTGATGTGTGTGTGTGTGTGTGTGTGTGTGTGTGTGTGTGTGTGTGTGTGTGTGTGTGTGTGTGTGTGGAGAGAGAGAGAGAGAGAGAGAGAGAGAGAGAGAGAGAGAGAGAGAGAGAGAGAGAGAGAGAGAGAGAGAGAGAGAGAGAGAGAGAGAGAAATTAATAACGATAATCATGGAAAATAATAATAAAATTACGCAGTATTTGGCGACATAAAACAAAATAATAATAATAATAGTTCTTTCAAATCTATTATAAACAACCATCCCGCCAATAGACATCAAAATAGACATAGAAAGTCTATCCGGAAGCCACTCACCTGGCGCAGTGTATCTTCGAACTAATAAGATCGAAAAAAAAAAATATATATATATATGTGTGTGTGTGTGTGTGTGTGTGTGTGTGTGTGTGTGTGTGTGTGTGCGTGTGCGTGTGCGTGTGCGTGTGCGTGTGCGTGTGCGTGTGCGTGTGCGTGTGCGTGTAGACGTAAAAGTCCTGGTAATTGCAATCATGCCACATATAAAATACATTTATAATTAAGACTCTGGAAGGGAGTGAAAATAATTGTTATTTCTGATGTATTTCAATTTACATCTACAGATAGCTAAATATATGCATAGATACATACACAAGTGCTTGTATATCATTCAAATCTACCCACGTGCGCGAAACAGGCAGACAGACTGGCAGACAGACACAGACAGACACAGACAGACAGACAGACAGACAGACAGACAGACAGACAGACAGACAGACAGACAGACAGACAGACAGACAGACAGACAGACAGACAGACAGACGGACAGACAGACGGACAGACACACACACACACAGTAGTTATATAAATTAACATTTTTTAATGGGCTTGTGGCGTTCATATGCCTGATCATCAGCTGTACCGCAGAACAATGTCAAACACGCAGGTCAAAAAAAAAACAGTAAAAGAAGAAGAGGTGAGAAAATGTAAGAAAAAATAATAACAAATAAATAGAGATAAAACCCTGCCCACTTGTACAACAGGTGTACAAACGAGTTTTAATTATGCAAACGACCACACGAGCTGTTCTTTGGTATAAATTTCAGACAAGAGGTTGAAGCAGAACCAAGCCCACCTATTGGTCAGGAAAACGACTTTATCTATTGTACGTAATTTGTCCGTATAGTGCGGTTGGGACCATTGCACCATACCAAACACTTGCGATTCGAACCCTAACACCATACGTGAAAAAAATATGACACCATACCAGGGTGATTATAACCACACCATACCAGGGTGATTATAACCACACCATACCAGTCCATACGTTGAAAAATCGAAATATTACACCATGAACATCCAACAGGAAGACTTAAGTGAGTCACCACACAACCAAACCTACTTACAGTGCCATAAAATAAGAAAATACATATTAAGTAATTCACCATAAGATACCATCAAGCAAGAAACGCGTCACCATATCAACCCACAAACACAGTTGATATAAAGATTATTATCAAGTTTTTCGCGTATGTAAAAATATATATATATATATATATATATATATATATATATATATATATATATATATATATATATATATGATACCAAAGAAAAAAGTAATTTTCGAAAGAAGTTAGGCGAGAGTTTTAACGACAAAATATAAATTTCTTTTTCTTTTTCTTGCTTTATTCTTTGTTGCGATAATAAATAATAATAATAAAAAAAAAGTTTAGAATTAATATAAATGTTATCCTAGCCTATGAAAAAATTAATATACTACATTTTCTAAAATTATTTGCGTTGTGAAAAAAATGATAATGATGAATGTGTAAAGAAAAAATAAATAAATAAAAATCAATCAATTTTTTTTATTATTTAGCTTTCCAAAATGCATTTCCGTTCTGTTTACTTCACTCATTAGCATGTTAAAACATGCAAGTGAAAAAGATAAAACCAAATAAAAACATATTCAGTCAAGTGTTACCCGCATACACCAAAAAAAAAAAAAAAAAAAAAAAAAAAAAAAAAAAAAAAAAAAAAAAAAAAAAAAATATATATATATATATATATATATATATATATATATATATATATATATATATATATATTTATACATATACATAAAAACCCACCTGAATGCACGAAGAAAAACAGCGAATGCACTCAAAACAACAAACAAAACGACTCACAACGGAAAACTCGCACACACAGAACCGCCTCAGTTCCAGAACCACACGAGAGGTTCCCCGCCCATCGTGGTCTGTGGTTCTATCGGGTTCTGTTACTTATCTCCATCCCTCTCTCCTCTCCCCTCTCTCCCTCCTCCCCCCGTCGCCCTGTCTATTCTTCCTATTTCTTTCTTTGTTAATTCCTCTGCCTCCCCCCTCCTCTTCCTCCCCTTCCCCCGCTCCCTCATTCCTCCTCTTCCTCCTCCATTCTTTCTCTCGCTCTTCCTTCTTTCTCTTACTCCACCCACTTGCTTCTCCTTCACCAAGGTCGAGTTCCCTCTTTGCCTGTCTGTCTGCCTGCTTGTGTGTGTGTGTGTGTGTGTGTGTGTGTGTGTGTGTGTGTGTGTGTGTGTGTGTGTGTGTGTGTGTGTGTGTGTGTGTGTGTGTGTGTGTGTGTGTGTCTGTCTGCCTGTTTGTTTGTTTGTCTGTGTCTTCCTTCTCTCTCTCTCTCCTTCCCACCTTCTCTTCTTCTCCTTCTCTGCCTTTATCTTAAATCTTCCTAAATACAATTCTCTCTCCCGCTTTCCCTCACACCTTCCATCGCCTCACAAAGTGTCTTCATAGCGTGCAAACTCCTAATCTCTCTCTCTCTCTCTCTCTCTCTCTCTCTCTCTCTCTCTCTCTCTCTCTCTCTCTCTCTCTCTCTCTCTCTCTCTCTCTCTCTCTCTCTCGGTAACCCACTCCCTCCTCTTTTTTAAAGCTGCGTTCAAGAATATAACTAAAATCAACCGTTGCGAAGAGGGAGAGAGGGAGAGAGGGAGAGGGAGAGGGAGAGGGAGAGGGAGAGGGAGGGAGGGAGAGAGAGAGAGAGAGAGAGAGAGAGAGAGAGAGAGAGAGAGAGAACTAGCGAGATTCCACGTCAAAGTAAGAATTTATGAGGGACGAGAACTTCGTTACGTAAGGTGAGAATTTCTTTTATTTTTTTTCGGAAAAGAATATTATGCAGGTATTTTTTTTTCTTTTTTGCTCTAAATGTCACAGGAATTTAATATGGCACGTTGCCATGTGACGAATTCTCTATAAAAAATAAAAAAAAATTCGTAAATTTTTAACATACAACTCTTTATAATTCCCCCCCCCAAAAAAAAAATATTCTACAGAAAAATAACAAAACAAACATATGAAAAATAAACCGAATAAAATAAAATACAATATCCCCTTCTACAAAAAAAAAAATAATAATGATAATAAAAACACCCAGCCGACATCCCCGTTCCCTTCCAGCGAAGAACCAGCGTCTCATTTCTCCGCGCTATCGTTTCCCATTTCCTCTTCTCCCTCTCTTTATCGCCTCCTCCGCTCCTCTCTCCCTCAATTTACCCTCCCCCTATGATCCTCTCTCCCTCAATTTACCCTCCACCTATGACCCTCTCTCCCTCAATTTCTCTCTCATTCTCTGTCCCTCAATTTATTTCTCCTACTCGTATCACTCTCTCCCTCAATTTCTATCTCCCATTCTCTCCCTCTCTCCCTCAATTTCTATCTCCTTCTGCATCCCCCTCTCCCTAAATTTATTTCGCCTACTCTCTCCCTCAATTTCTCTCTCCTATTCTCTCCCTCATTTCTCTCTCCCTCACTTTAAATTCTCCTCCCCTGTCTTTCCTCCCTTCTTCATCTCCCCTCCTTTGTCCGGCCCTTCTTCTCTTCTCCTTTGTCCCTCCCTTTGTCCCTCCCTTTATCCTCCTTCCTCCCTCCCTCTCTCCTCCTCTGTCCCTCCTCCCTCTCTTCTTTATCCCTCCCTTCATCTCTCCTCCTCCCTCTTTTCTTTGTCCCTCCCTTCATCTCTCCTCCTCTGTCCCCCTCTCCCTCGCTTTACCTCCCCCCCTCCCTCCCTCTTTCCCTCTACCTGACGCCTCCTCCCTCCCCCACCTTCCCCATCTCCTCTATCTACCCTAACCCCCCCTTCTCCCCCCCTCCCCGTCTCTCTCGCCCTCCCTAACCTACCCCTCTCTCTCTCTCTCTCTCTCTCTCTCTCTCTCTCTCTCTCTCTCTCTCTCTCTCTCTCTCTCTCTCTCTCTCTCTCTCTCTCTCCCCTCCTCCCCCTCTTCCCCTTACTTATCAGAACCCATCACCCTTCTCTCCCTCTCTCTCTCTCTCACCAGAGCCCACTGTAACCCACTAGAACCTACAGAGCCCACCAGAGACCAATAGCACCCATATGAACCCACTAGAACCTCACCGAAACCCACGGGAGCCCAGTAGAACCTACTAGAACCCACGAGAGCCCAGTAGAACCCATCTCAACCCACCAGAACCTCACTGACCGCCCGCCGCCCTGTGTCCCAGACACCAATCTAACTCAACCTCGTTATCTTGTACTCTCTCCCCGGCCCCCCTCACTCCACTCCCCTGTGACTCTCCCGCACGTACACACGCGCATGTACACACACACGCACACACGCACATGTACACATACTATTGCTACTCTCACTTACGCGCTGCTCTGCTCTTCCTTTTCTGCTTCTTTTTCTTCTTATTCTTTTCGTGTGTCTCTCCACGTCTTTTTCTTTTATTCTCCTTCATTTGTCTCTCACTCTTCTTTATATTCTCTCTTGTTCTGCTTTTGTTCATTTTCTCTCATTTATCCTTTTCCATATCCTATCGGACGTAGACACGTACACATACAGACATACATACAGATTAGACACACATACGTACATAAACGCACACACACACATGCATTCTCTCTCTCCCCCCCCCCCCTCTCTCTCTCTCTCTCTCTCTCTCTCTCTCTCTCTCTCTCTCTCTCTCCCCCTCTCTCCTCAATCTCTCCTCCTCCTCTCTCTCTCTCTCCTCCCCTCTCTCTCACAGACACAGACACACACACACACACACACACACACACACACACACACACACACACAGACACACACACACACATAACCAAATAAAATTGTATCCCCCCTCATGCCAACATGACCTACTCACCTCATACCCTTCCCGAGTACCTGCGTCCCCCCTCTCCCTCCCCTCCCCTCCCCCCATAACTCCCATCACCCCCCCCCCCCCCCGTGAATGCAGGTTCGCTCCACTGCGCTTCGTCCTCCCTGCCCCCCCCTCCCTCCCTCTTCCCCCTCCCTCCCTCCCCCTCTCCTTCCCTCTTCCCCCACCTGCGCTCTCTCCCTCCCGTCCTTCCCTCTTCCCCCTCCCTCCCTCCCCCTCCTGCGCCCTCTCCACCCTCCCCCTCCTGCGCCCTCTCCACCCTCCCCCTCCTGCGCCCTCTCCACCCCTTGCCCCTCTCCACATCCCCCCCTCATGCGCGCCACTACCACCCCCCCTTCCCCTCCATGTGTTCGTTCTTATGTTCCAGCATTCCTAACCCCAACCCTTACCTCCCTTCCCTCACCCCCCCTCATATCCCCCACTATCCTTTCTTTCTCTTCTCTCTCTTTCTCTCTCGCTCGTTCTCTCTCTCTCTCTCTCTCTCTCTCTCTCTCTCTCACTCTCTCTCACTCTCACTCTCACTCTCTCTCTCTCTCTCGTCCTCTTTTTAGCGCTTATGTCATCCCATGGCTTTACTTCTATCTTTCCTCACCATCATTATCACCATCTTCCACTACCTTCTTCTTCTCCTTTCCTTTCCCCTTCTTCTTCTTTTCCTTCCCTTTATCTTTTCTCTTTTTTTCTCAAAATGAACGCCACTTTAACCACAAACAGAAACAACCCTATCATCATCATCGTCATCACCACCACCACCACCACCACCACCACCATCATCATCATCATCATCATCATCATCATCGAAAATCGTTATCATTATCATAATCATCACAACTATCATCATGCTTATCATCACTAATAATATCACCACATAAATACATATATACACACACACACACACACATATATATATATATATATATATATATATATATATATATATATATATATATATTACATACATACATACATATACACACATAATTTATCCATCGATATATTTACTAATTCATTTATTTAAGGAATATTTCCCCTCTCGTGCGCCGCTTTAATTAGCAAGGGCCGTCCATTTAAAATCAATATCACCATTGTCATTAATAATTTATATCGCCCGTGTTATCATCACCGCCACCGTGATGATCATTAATAATCACCTAAATTACGATGATGATCATTATCATTATTGTGGAGAGGGATTAGTCATCAGGGTCTGTAATTAATTCTAATTTAGTTAATTTAATTTAGTTTTCCCTTTGCGGGTTTTTTACGGTATTTCTTCCTTTTTTTTATCGATTTTTTTATTTTTTTTATCTAATTCATTATTGATTATTATTAAAAAAAAAAATCGTTGGTTTCGTGGGTATGGTTCTCTAATTCCGTTTTCTTTTCTTTATTTTCCTCTATTTTCTCTGTTCTTTCTTATCCTCTTCATCTATCCCTTCTCACCTCCTTTACTTCCTCTCTTGTCCGTCTCCTCTCTTATTCTCTTCTCCCCTTTCTCTCTTCTATTCTCTTCGTCTCCTTCTCTCCCTTTCATCTCCTTTACTTTCTCTTCTCCCTCTACTTCTCTTCCCTCTTTTATCAATCCCCCTGTCTTCTTTCTTCTTTCTCTATGCCTTCTTTCACCTCCATTCCTCCTCCTCTCTCTTCTCTTTTTCTCTCTCGCTTTCCTTTCCTTTCTTCGTCTGTCTGTCTGTCTGTCTGTCTGTCTCTCTCTCTCTCTCTTCCTTCTCCATCTCTCTCTTCGTCCCCTCTTTTTCTCTTCTCCTCCCCTTCTTCCTCTCTCTCTCTATCCACCCCTTTCTTAGCCGCTTCTTCCTTCTTCCCTTACCCTCTATTTTTTCCGTTTCATCTTTACGTCGTCCTCTCATCTCCCCTCTTTCACCCTCATTCACCTACACCCTTCACTTACGCCCCTCTTTCTCCCTCTCTCCCTCTCTCTTTTTTCTCTCTCCCCCTTCCCTCCTTTCTTTATTACCGCCTTGCATCCCTCATTCACTCCCCTCTCGCTTTCGCATTCTTGTTCCTCCTCTCTTCGGCTCCTACCTCCTTTTTCTCTCTCTCTCCCTCATTTTTCTCTCTCGTTCCTCTTCCTACCTCTTTCTACTCCCCGTTCCTCCTCCTTTGTTTGGTTTTCGCTTCCTTTCCCTTCTTCCTACATTCTCTCTATTTTTTTTTTCTGTTTTCTTTGTTCCCCCTTCATTTCTTCTCCCTCTTCTTCTATCCCCTCCTTTTCCCCCTCTTTATTCTTATTTTTAAAATTATAACAATTTTTTCCCTTCTTCTCATCTCCTTCTCCTTCTTTCCCTTTCTCTTCTTTTCTCCCTTTTGTTTCTCTTATATTTACCTCAAATCCTCCTTTCTCCCTTTTCCTCTCCTTCCCTTCCTTCCATTTCTATTATTTCTACCTATTCCTTCCTTCTATCCTTTTGCTCTCTCCCTCTTCCTCTTTCCGCCCTCTTGTTCTCTCCCTCTCCCTCCTTCCATCCTCTTGCTCTCTCCCTCTCCCTCCTTCCATCCTCTTTGTCTCCTCTCCTCCTCTCCTCTTTCTGCTCCCTCTCCCTCCTTCCATCCTCTTGCTGTCTCCCTCTCCCTCCTTCTCCCCTTACGTTCGCTTCCTCATCTTTTATGGCTCATTCTCCCTCTACATCCTGGCCGTGTGCATTCCTCCCTTCCTCTTCCTTTTCCTCCTCCTTCTCGTCTTTCTAATCCCTCTTCCCCCTCTTCCCCTTTTTATCATCTATTATTAACCGTAAACCTAATCTCTCCGTTACATTTTCTCTTTTCCGTTTTCTTCTTCTTCGCTCTCCCTCCTTCTAACTCTCTCTTTATCAGTTCCTTCTTCCCCTTCTCTTCCTTCCAATTCCCGATCTTTATCACCATTCTTCATCATCATCATCGATCTTCCTTTCCTCATCACCATCATCACTATCAACAGCATCATTATCACCATCGCCACCCTCCATCTCTCTTTCATCAATCTCTCTCTCTGTCTCTCCTTTATCACTCTCTCCTTTGACACTCCATCTTTCTTTCTGCCATTCGCGAATTCCCTTCTCATTTTCTTTCGCCTCTTTTCGCTTCTCTTTCCCCTCATCTTCACTCACTCAATTATTTCCCCTCAAATTTTCCTTCCTCATCTCTCATCTTCATTTTTTTTTATCATTTCCTTCTCCCATATACGCCCTCATTTTTCCCCTTTGCCTCCTCCTCTTCATTCACTCATTTTCCCCCTTTGCCTCCTCCTCTTCATTCACTCATTTTCCCCATTTTCCCCCTACATCTAGATAATCTCTCCCTCTTCATTTCCCTCTTCGCTTTCCGTATGTCAGCTTTATTTTCTTTCTGATTCGTTTTCATTAGGCGTTCTCTCTCTCTATTGCTTCTTAATTTTCCTCTGTTCCCCTCTTCCTCTCGTTCTTTCTCTTTCTACATATACTTCTCCCTCTCCCTTCTACTTCTACTATCACTACTACTTCTTCTTCTTCGTTTTCGTCTTCCTCTTCCACTTCCTCTTTTTCTTTCTCGTCCTCCTCTTCTTCCACTTTCCCTCATTCATTCCTTCGTCATATATCTCTATCCTATCTAACCCTTTCTCTCTTTCTCCTTTTCTCCTTCTCCATCGCTTTCCACTCTATTCCGTTACTTCTCCCTCTTTTCCAATTCCTCTCCTTCCTTCCCCATTTCCCTCCTTCCTTCCCCATTCCTCCTTCCTTCCCCATTCCTCTCTCTTCCCTTCCCCATTTCTCTCTCTTCCTCTCCTTTTCCTTCCTCATTCCTCTCTTTCCCTCTCCATCTCCTTCTCCCACCCTCATTCCTTCCTATCTATCTATCTATCTATCTATCCCCCTCATTCCTTCGACGTCATCCCTCCCTCAAAAGACAGATGAAAATATAAGTACATTATATTCTAATGCTTATGATTCACGCAGCTTCCAAGAACATTTCTTTAAAGGCATTTGAGTCATGAAGTTTTATATCCATATTTTTTTTTTCTTCTTCTTATAAATATAAATAAATTGGAAAAAAAAGAAGAAAAGAAAAAAAACGGGGAAATATATGAATGACTAGAGATGAGTTTGCATATTTTTCATTAATCGAGAGTTGGTGAATAAAGTGCTAAGTTGGGATGAGTCAAGTTACATCTGCAAGACTTATTTTCTTCGTCACGTTTCTTCTTCTTCTTCTTTTTTCTTCTTCTTCTTCGTCGTTTTCGTCTTCTTCTTTTTTTGTTCTCCGTTTTCTCCTCCTTCTTCTTCTTCTTCCTTTGTTCTCCGTTTTCTTCTTCTTTTTGTTCTCCGATTTCTTCTCTTCGTCTTCGTCTTCAACTTCCTTGTTCTTATTCTTGCTCTTCTCTTTCTCCTCTGTTTCTGTTTCTTTTTCCTCCTCCTCCTCCTCCTTCGTCTCTTTCTTCTTCTCTTCCACGTTCTCTTTATTGGCTTTCCTCTTCGTCTTTTGCTCTTAAAACTTAAAAAAAACTTAAATCTATTCCTTTAAAACCAAAGAAACAGAACCAAAGAGTAAAGACGAGAAGGAAACAGAAACACATGAATAAATAAGGATAAAAAATAAATGAAGGAAGATGGGAAGTGGGAGAGGGAGAGAATGGAGGGAGAGGAGAGGAGAGGAGAGGAGAGGGAGTGAGGGAGGGAGACAGAGGGGGAGAGAGAGAGAGAGAGAGGGAGAGAGAGAGAGAGAGAGAGAGAGAGAGAGAGAGAGAGAGAGAGAGAGAGAGAGAGAGAGAGAGAGAGAGAGAAAGAGAGAGAGAGAGAGAGAAAAAGAGAAGAGAGAGAAGAGACAGAGAGAGAAGAGAGAGAGAGAGAGAGAAGAGAGAGGAAAAGAGAGAGAGAGAGAGAGAGAAAACAGACACAGAGACGCTATACATAACAGACCTTAAGACGACAAAAAAAAACAGACTAGAAAACACCATGATGAATTAAAAAAATAATAAAAAAAACAGAAATAGAGAAGGAGAGAATCCAAACAAACCCGTACCCACTACTACAATTCCCGAAGAAAAGAACTAGAGAAAAAGAAAAGAAAAAAAAAAACATTCATCTTACGTACCCTGGGCCACGGGAGTTTTTGGAGTGTGATGCCCAGCTCCAATGACCCGGTCACTGCTGCCGTCGCTCGTTTGCTCGCTGTTGGCGATGCTGTCGTTGTTCTTGCCGTTGTTGCTGTTGCAAATCTCGAACCTGCTGTTCATGGCACCTCAGCCTCACATGGTCAAGTCGCCGCCGCTCCTGCCGAAGGTCAAGGAAAGCAGAGAAGGTCAGGAGAGGGCGTGCGAGAGGTGTAACAGGAAGGTGAAGGAAAAAACGGGGAGGCGGAAAAGGGGGAAGAGAAAACGGAATGTCTAAAGAAAATGGAATCGCGAAAGAAAACGGAATGTCTAAAGAAAATGTGATCTAGAAAGAAAACGGGGATGTCAAAAGAAAATGGGGTCTCGAAAGAAAACGGAATGTCTAAGGAAAATGGATCTCGAAAGAAAACGGAATGTCAAAAGAAAATGAGATCTCGAAAGAAAACGGAATGTCAAAAGAAAATGGGATGTGCATACAATGAGTGTAATATCTGCGTCTTCATTACATAGCATTGACTCATCTGTTACCAATAAAACAACCTTGAACCAAAACAAAATCTATAAACAAGCAAACACAGATGGCGAGGGGAGTGGTGATGGGGGGGGGGTACGGCCTGACCCCCCCCTCCACCATCTAAGACATAATCTGCCTATGGCCATTACGAATCTGCGGGAGGTACGATGCAAAAGCGGAGATATCCTCTCCCCTTTCCTCGTCTCTCTCTCTCTCTCTCTCTCTCTCTCTCTCTCTCTCTCTCTCTCTCTCTCTCTCTCTCACCAACAATAACAACAACTACACCACCACCACCACCATCACCACCGTCATCACCATCACCACCACTACCAACAACAACAAAATGTTTTCTTATCACCGCAAGTAAGTCGGTTACTCCGTCGCATCAGCCAATACTTACGATGAGAACTTTTCTTGTTAATCCTTGGGTTTTATGAGTTATACCTGACAGATTGATCCTAATTTCGATTGCCAAGTACGTATATTGTCCATTCCTCTCCCCCCTCTCTCTCTCTCTCTCTTTCTCTCTCTCTCTCTTTTCTCTCTCTCTCTCTCTCTCTCTTTTCTCTCTCTCTCTCTCTCTCTCTCTCTCTCTCTCTCTCTCTCTCTCTCTCTCTCTCTCTCTCTCTCTCTCTCTCTCTCTCTCTCTTCCCTTTCTTTTTTTCTATCTCTCTGTCCGAGAAAGAAAGAAAGAAAGAAAGAAACACGAAAATTGTGTGTGTGTGTGTGTGCGTCGTGTGTGTGTGCGTCGTGTGTGTGTGCCGTGTGTGTGTGTGTGTCGTGTGTGTGTGTGTGTGTGTGTGTGTGTGTGTGTGTGTGTGTGTGTGTGTGTGTGTGTGTGTGTCTGCCTCTCTCTCTCTCTCTCTTTCCCTCCCTCTTTCCCTCACCCCCTCCTCCTCTCTCTCTCTCTCTCTCTCTCTCTAATTATTCTCTCTATCGCGAACCTAATATATCTCGCAAGTCTGATTCTCTCTGCCAAGGCGGAAGGCTAATCAAATTTCATTTTATTTCGTCCCCTTTTTCTCCTTTTCGAATCTTTATATTACAATTTTCCGGTAATTGGCGCCGACCCTTCGCTGAGTACAACGCTTTGCCGTAAATTTCGCTCGGGAATGGGAGGGAGGAAGGGAAGGAGGGAGGGAGGGAATGGAGGGGGGGAAGGAGGGAGGGAGGGAGGAAGGGAGAAAATGGGAGGAAGAGAGGAAATGGAGGAGGGGAGGGAGGGAGGGAGGGAAGGAGGGGAGGGAGGAAGAGAAGAACGGAAAGGAGGAGGAAGAGGAAGGAGGGGAAGGGAGGAGAGAAGGGGGAGTGGAGGGAAACTAGGAAAGGAAGGAGAAAGGAGAGATTGAGTGATGGTCTGGAATAGATGTAGAGGAGAGAAAGAGACAATGAAAAGAGAATGACCAAGAAGAAGAAGAAGAAGAAGAGAGACAGAGAGGCAGAAGGAAAGAAACAGAGAAATGAAGTAAAAGAGAGATTGACAGAAAGGTAGATAGACAAACTGACAGACACAGATAGACAGATAAATAGAAAGACAAAGACAAACAGACAAACAGACAGACAGAGAAAGAAAAACGCCCGATCGTTTTGCTTCTTTTCATGGTCAAGGCCTCGCTTGGGGGGGGGGAGAGAAAGGAAGACGGGGAAGGGGGAGGGAGAGAGAAGGAGATGGGGGAGGGAGGGAGGGAAAGGAAGACGGAGGAGGGGGAGGGAGAGGGAGGGAGGGAGGGAAAGAAAGGAAGACGGGGGAGGGGGAGGGGGAGGGAGAGAGAAGGAGATGGGGGAGGGAGGGAGAGAAGGGGGGAATCTTCGCTTTTTTTTGAGGGACACTAAAGTTGATATGAATACAGGCAACTGCAGTCGCTTTATCATAAAAAGGAATGTTCTCGAAAATGGGATAATGTAATATTTTTTGGTTTATTTGTTTGTTTTGTTTCGTTTGTTTGTTTGTTAAAAAATAAGTTAGTAATTAAATAAGAATATTGATAAAATGGAATAAGACGAAAAGAAAATAAATATTGCCACGTAACATCTAAAATAACAAATAAACGTGTGAAGAGAAAAATGCAACTTATAATAATAATAATAATAATAATAATAATAATAATAATAATAATAATAACAAAAACGACACTAAAAACGGTAGTATCAATAATGATCATAATAATCCTAATAATCATATTAATAATGATGATGATGATGATGATACTGATGATGATGATTAATAACATTAACAACAATAATAACAACAATAAAACAACAACAACAACGATGACCAGAAAACACCTCCCCCCTCCCCCTCCCCCCCCAAAAAAAAAAATAAATAACTATACAAACAACAATAAATCTATTTTCAGCCAATTGACTCTTTTCGAGCACTTTCCTTCCGGCGCGCATCGCTCAAGGGAACAACGTCACGCGTTAAAAAAGGCGAGAGAGAAAGCATTTCAAAAGCCGAGAATTAACACAGGGGAAGACACGGCGTTTTTGGTTTAGTCCTGTGTTGTTTGAGTGTGGAAATGAGGTGAGGTCTTGTTTTGTTTTCAACTTGATTGCTTGATTTTCTTTGGGGGGTTGGTCTTGTTTGCTTTGTTTTGAACTTGATTGCTCGAGATTCTTTGGGGTTTTGGTCTTGTTTTGAATTTGATTGCTGAATTCTCGGATTTGTCTTGTTGGTGTTTTGACTTGATTGCTTGATTTTCTCTGGGGTTTTGGTCTTGTCTGTGTTTTGAACTTGATTGAGTGTTTGGTTGTGGGGTTTTGGTCTTGTCTGTGTTTTGAACTTGATTGAGTGTTTGGTTGTATCATTGTTTGTTAGTTTGTCCCCTTTCTTTTCCTTCTTCCTCTTCCTCTTCCTCTTCCTCTCTCTCTCTCTCCCTCTCTCTCCCTCCCTCTCTCTCTCCCTCCCTCTCTCTCCCTTTCCTTCTCATTCTCCCTTTCTCTCTCTCCCTCCCTCTTCATCTTCATATATTCCTCCCCACGACCTCTGGCACTGCAACACGCTCTGTGAAAAGACACTGTCAAATGAATCAAAGTAACTGCAATCATTACCTGCAATCAATCATTACACACCTGCCAGAGCACATTTCAGGCGAGGACAATTCACAAAGTCAAAAATGTGCTATTTACTTAGACTACAGCACATATGGAGGCTTGGAGGATGTACTCGAGTGTGTGTGTGTGTGTGTGTGTGTGTGTGTGTGTGTGTGTTGTGTGTGGTGTGTGTGGTGTGGTGTGTGTGTGTGTGTGAGAGTGAGTGAGTGAGTGAGTGAGTGAGTGAGTGAGTGAGTGTGAGTGAGTGAGTGAATGAATGAGTGAGTGTGTGAGTAAGTGAGTAAGTGTATGAGTATGAGGTGTGTATGTGTTTCGCATTAATACCGTAACACGAACTCCCTTCTTTTCTTTAAATTTCTATAACAGCACTAGCTTCCCTCCCCCCACCCCCCGCCTACCAGTGATCCATCCATTCAGTACCTCCCCTCCGCCCCCCTCCCTTCACCCCCTCCCCCTCCCCCGTTATCTATCCAGCACCCTC
Source organism: Penaeus monodon (assembly GCF_015228065.2). Classification (NCBI taxonomy): domain Eukaryota; kingdom Metazoa; phylum Arthropoda; class Malacostraca; order Decapoda; family Penaeidae; genus Penaeus; species Penaeus monodon. The sequence goes on along the minus strand of NC_051389.1, from coordinate 58,340,533 downwards.
TTCCTTATCCGCTTCCTCCTCCTCCCCCTCATTTCCGTTTGTTAAGTTGCCTTTTTTTCATTTCAGTATCATTTTCTCTTTCGTTTCTCTGGTATCTTCGTTTTTTCTCACTTCTACGCTATCTTCGTTTTTACTCATTATCTTCGTTTTTACTTCGCTATCCTCTTCGTTTTTCACTTCTACACCATCTTCGTTTTCCACTTCTCTATTATCTTCGTTTTTACTTCGCTTTATCATCTTCGTTTTTCACTTCTCTCATCATATCTCCGTTCCCTCCCTTCCTTATCGCATTATCTTGCCCCCCCACTCTCGCTTTTAATCTAACGCATTCCTGACATGACAAACACTCCGACATTGACGCTTTTAGCACATAGCATTTTCCCCTCTGGACGTGCATGCAATGTGCTTGCAAGATCCTCACCTAAACCCCGTTTTTACTCACCTGATGTTTAAGTTAATTAACATTAATAAACAAAGTTACGAGTAACGCAGATGTATCTACTTTAATTGTTCCCTCATAAAGAGAGAGAGAGAGAGAAGGAGAGGGAAAAGGAGAGAGAGAGAGAGAGAGAGAGAGAGAGAGAGAGAGAGAGAGAGAGAGAGAGAGAGAGAGAGAGAGAGAGAGAGAGAGAGAGAGAGAGAGAAGAGAGAGAGAGAGAGAGAGAGAGAGAGAGAGAGAGAGAGACAGATTCGCGAGAGAGAGAAACAAACAAAGAGAAAGAAACAAACAGAGGCAAACCAAACAAGAGAGAGAAAAAAAGACATACAACAAAGCAAACACACATCTCCCCGTGAACAAACAACCAAAAAAAAAAAAACAATTAAAATTCTCCTCCTCCCGAACAGCAAATAAAGACAACATCCCCAACCACAGGGGAACTAAGCCCGAGACAAGGAGAGGGCGCAAGCAAGCAAGTGTGTGTAACGTTTACAACCTCCACGAAAGCATGCAGGCACAGCAACCCCCGCCTATTGCGACCCAAGCACTTCCTTACAAACCCCTTCCTACTGTGGTTCTCTTCTTGGGGGGTTAATTGATCTGTTTCAATGATGATAAATTCTGATAATCTGGGATGAGTTTTTTTGAAGGTGGATTCAAGTAATAGGTTCGGAATGGCGAGGTTTCAGCCCGGGAGAAACGAAGGTGTGTGTTGCCTCCGCCCTGATGGCTACTCACCGTTTTCTATGAGCCTAGTAGGTTACACCGTTGAGGGTAAACTAAAATATTTCTTCATAATACAATTTAATTTATCTGACTTTGTTACTATTATAATATATCCATTATCCATGCAATGTCCCCCTTAGTGCTAATTTTCAATAAAAATCACTGAATTCAGAGTGAAACCAGGCATTATTACCTCTGAGGACAATACAGAATAAAACAGAACACTAATATAACTTCTACTTTTAAGTACACACTATACATCTATAAATAAAAGTCAAGAATCATTAGTTTCTAAATGTGGACCAAAATCGCTCGCTTTCCCAGTGATAAGGTGCAAATTATGTTTATTATATCAACACATTAAATTGTGTTTATCATATCAACACAATCATCTGTGTGTGTGTGTGTGTGTGTGTGTGTGTGTGTGTGTGTGTGTGTCTGAGTGTGTGTGTGTCTGAGTGTGTGTGTGTGTCTGTGTGTCTGAGTGTGTGTGTGTCTGAGTGTGTGTGTATGTGTAAGTATATGTGTATGTGTAAGTATATGTTCATGTGTAAGTATAAGTGTATGTGTAAGTATATGTGTATGTATACGTGTAAGTACGTGTGTATGTGCATGTGTATATGTGTATGTGTATGTGCACATGTACGTGTATGCGTACACGTGTATATACGCATCTACGCACATGCTGTTACACCCAACATATCGATTAATGAAAGCTTAATCAGATATGTCTGTGAAACTGTACCCTCCTATAATAAACACAAAAAAAATATACAAACAAAAGCTTTCTTACGTAATATCAACGCTATCGAAAATAAACAAACAAAACAAAATAATATAATAAAAAATTATAATTGCTAATTGCCGTTAACCGAATTATTGTCACTAGCTGATCACATTCGAAAACTTTTTTTCTTTTTTTTTTTAATGTCAAAATATTTGGGTTTTTCTTGCATTTTCTTCCTATTTCCTTTTTTTTTTTTTCTTAGAATCTATTTGTATTTTGTTTTGATTTCTTTGTTTTCGGAATAAAAATGTAAATAAAGCATGGACATACGTGTAGTCTCTTCTCTTCTCTGTTATTCCTTCTTTATCGTTCTTACTCGTGGCCTACTTATCGTTCCCCCCCTCCCCCTCCCCCCGCCACGTTCTCCGCGTGCATTCTTTACTTCCTTGATTTCTTTCTCGCTCTCTTTCTTCATCTTTCTCTCTTTCTTGATCTCCCTCTCTTTCTCTCTTCATCCCTCTCTCTCTCTCTTCTCTTTCTCTCTCTCTCCCTCTTTCTCTCTCTCTCTCTCTCTCTCTTCTCTCTCTCTCTCTCTCTTCCTTGCCTCTATCTCTTGCCAATTTCCGTAATATGTAGATTTCTTATCTGCTTTCTATATCTATCTCTTTCTTGCAACCAATCAGAGAAGAGGAGAGGGAGGAAGAGGGGGGAGAAAGAGGGGAAATGAGAGAATAAGAGAGGGGGGAGAGGGGGAGAAAGAGGGGAAATGAGAGAGGAAAGAGAGTGAAGAGGAGGAGGGGGGGTAGGGCAGCCATACAGTTCCCCTCCTTCCTACCCCCTCTGCCTCTTTCTCTTCCCCCTCTTTCTCATCCCACTCTCTCCTCTCTCTCCCTCTCCATCTTCCCCCTCCCTCCCTCTCCCCTCTCTCCCTCTCTCCTCCATCCCTCCTTCACCTCCTCATCTCTTGTCTACGGCAACGGTCCATTACAGGCAGTTTGACGTTTCCGTGATTCCGCTACACCTGTTCCGGGAGAGAGAGGCTGTCATTGACCGCCTAACACAGCCCCCCCCCCCTCTCTTCCCCTACCTCCTAACTCCTAACTCCCCGCCCCTATCCACCCCCAGTCTATCCATCCCCTTCCTCTCTCCTCATCCTCATCCCCTCTCCTCTCCTCCCCTCATCCCCATCCCTCTCCTCCGCTAAATAACCCCCACCCGGCCTCCCTACCTCCAACCCCACCCCACAACGCACCTCCCCTTCCCCAACCGAACCCCTACACACCCTCATCCTAAGACCCCGCTCCTCACCTCCCCTATCTCCCCCTCTATCTACCTCCTCCACCACCCTCCTCCCCCACCCCTTCCACCCTTCCTTCCTCCACACACCTTCCCTCCTCCTCCACTTCCCCTACCCTCTTCCTCCAACCTCCTCCACACCCCTACCCTCCTCCCCTACCCCTTCCACTCTCCCCCACCCCTTCCTTACTCCTCCACCCTCCCCTACCCCTTCCACCCTTCCTTCCTCCCCCACCCCTCCCTTCCTCCCGCACCCCTTCCTTCCTCCCCCCTCCCCTGCCCACTTCCTCCCCCTCCCCCCCACCCCGTTCCCACCCCCTCTCTCCCGTGGTGCCGGCAGCGGCCCGAGACCCACGTGCACGGCGGCGGCTGGCGGCCCGAGACCAGGGCGCTTCTGATAAAGCTCGTACGCCTGGAAGCTGCACCGGGGGGAGGGGGGAGGGGGAGGGGGGTGACTGAGGCACCCGCGGCGGGCAAAGAAATGTAAACAAAACGTCTGTGCAGGGTACACATGCAGACGCACACATGCATACATTGATATGCATTCTCGTAAGGAGACGTGCACACACGCATGTGTATATGCATTGACATTGCATTAACATTTACGCACACGCTCACGCGAGCGCGCACGCGCACACACACACACACACACACACACACACACACATGTACACTAAATCACGCCCTCTTTAAGCACCTAGTACACACGTAAACAGATACATTTCTCATCATGAAAATACGACTTGTGTTTCCACTGTTTATGTAATCTATTTTCCCCATTTTCCAATGTCTTTGGCGAATACCTTGCCTCGAACCCTCCATCCCCCCCCCCCTTCACTTTTTTTCTCTCTCCTTCTCTCCCTCACACTTTTTTCTCTCTCTTTCTCCCTTCCTCCATCCCAACGCACTTTCCCTCTCCATTTATCCACCCCTCTTTTCCTTCCTTTCTCCCTCCCTCCCTAACATCCTTTCCTCCCTTCCTCTTTTCCCGTTTTTCCTTTTACCTTCCTCTCTCTCTTCCCTTTCAAGCCTTCTTCCCTCTCCCCTCCTTCCTTTCTTCCCTCACTCCCTCCCTCCTTCGATCTTCATCCTGTCCCTCCCTTTCTCCCCTTCCCCCCTCCCTTCCTTCCCTCCCGTCCCTCCCCATCCCTCCCTCCTTCCCTCTTGGCCCCGCCCCTTCCTCCCCGTCCCTCCCTCCTTCCCTCTTGGCTCCGCCCCCCCCCCTTCCTCCCCATCCCTCCTTCCCTCCAAATCCCTCCTCTTTCCTTCCCATTATGCAACAACCCTTCCTCTTGATAATTCCCCTTTCTTCTGCCTTTTTTTTTTTTACTGCTCTTCTCTTTATTCATAACAAACTCCGTTCTTTAAACTCGCTCCCCACTTGCTTCCCTCCCTCCCTCCCCTCCCCCCCCCCGTATTCTTCCCTTCTCCCTATTCACCCCTTTCCACCTTCTCTTTAATCTCCTTCCTTTTCATCTTTCCCTCTTCCCACGTTGGCCGGTTCTCGTTTCTCTCTCCCTCTCCTTTTCACTTTTTTTTTGTGTCTGTCTCCCTCTCTCTTCTCAGTTTCCTTCATCTTTCTCTTACTTCTCTCCTCTCGCTCTCTCTCTTCTCAATGTTCTTTTTCTTTTTCTTACTCCCTCTCCCTCCCTTCCTTCTCCTCTTCCTTCCTCTCTCTCATTCATTCCTTTCCTCTCCCAATCTCCCTTCCTCTCCCTACCGTCTTCCTTCCTTTCCTCTCTCTATCCTCCTTCCTCTTCTCCTCCCCTCTCCCTCCTTCCTTCCTTCCCTTTTCTCTACGGTTACCCTTCTCCCTTCCCTCCCTTTATCACACTTCCTATACCCTCCCCTTCCCCTCCCCTACTCTCTTCTGTCCCCTCTATCTAAATCATTTATCTCTTTTCCTCTTCTCCCCTATCTCTTCCCCCTTTCTCTCCCCTCTTTCCTTTTTCTCCTTCTCTCCTCCCTCCTATTTTTCTCTCTCTTCCTTTTTATCGTCTTTTCTATCCCCTTCTTTCTGTAATTTCCTAGTTAAAAATCGAAAATGTGTTTGTTTGTTTTCGAGTGAGAGGAATTTGTTCTCCAGTATTTTACCCTTTCATCTGTCGTTGTTGTTGTTGTTGTTGTTGTTGTTGTTGTTGTTGTTGTGTTGTGTGTGTGTGTTGTGTGTGTGTGTGTTGGTGTTTTGTGTGTGTGTGTGTGTGTGTGTGTGGTGTGTGTGTGTGTGGTGTGGTGTGTGTGTGTGTGTTGTGTGTGTTGTGTGTGTGTGTGTTGTGTGTGGGGTGTGTGTGTGGTGTGTGTGGTGTGTGTGTGTGTGTGGGTGGTGTGTGTGTGTATGTGTGTGTTGTGTGTGTGTGTGTAGGTGTGTGTGTGTGTGTGTGTGTGTGTGTGTGTGTGTGTGTGTGTGTGTGTGTGTGTGTGTGTGTGTGTGTGTGTGTATGTGTGTGTGTATGTGTATGCGTGTGTACGTGCGTTCGTGTGCGTGTATGTTTGTGTATTCGCGCGCACGACGAAAATAGTCGAGGCACACTATGACATAACCTCCTCTCCCTTTTGTAACTCGCCAAGACATGTTCAGACACGTTACATTTTAAGCAAATGAATCTTTAATTGGTTTACATGTATATAAAAGAACACTTACACACACACACACACACCACTAGTTGACACACACACACACACACCGGTTATATGTGTACAATCTGTATGTAAATAACGCATTCATGTAAACAATAGCAACAAATTGGTTATCAGAAGGTGCTTCAGTTTCTTATAACCCTCCCCCCCCCACCCTCACACACAAAAAAATGAGATAAGCTTTGAAAATAGACACATGCATTTACTAAGATCCTTATACTTAAAAAAAATAATAATAATCATAATAATAATGATAACAATAATGTATCAAAATAACTAACATTTTCGAAAGGTTAAGGTAAACAACAAAAAAATAAAATATAACTACACGCAACAAATACCAATAGGTTCATGAAGAAACAAATAAATCAAGCTGATAAATAAATAAATAAATAAATGTGACGTTGGAAACTCCAAATGAACCAAATGAAGCTTCGAAACACCTACCCTCCCTTACCCTCACCCCCCCTACTTCCGATGCAAACACTGAACATGTTATTTTTATTCACAACAAACACTGTCAAGGACATCTTTACGAACCTTGCATCTGCTAAATGAATAAATAGACAAACAAACATGTCAATAAACTGGTAAATAAACCAATAATAAATTAATAGAGATATAGATAAATGGAGTAAAACGGATCTTAAAACGAAACACTTGGAATCTGAGTTTCGAGATTTCCCGAGCGCGAATCTCTCCCTCAGAGTGGCGGGAATCTCGCTTGTGTTTAAAATAATGAGAACACTTACTTGACTACCGAAAGTTTGGTTGACAATGCAAACAACACGGGGGTTTCCTGACACATACTGACAACACGGTATATCAGTCCAACGGGAAAAAAACAGAACACAGATTCAAACTGTCACCACGAAACACTTGAAACACAGGAGGGAAGCAGAAGGACGGTTATGGTGATACGGTGAAAATAACTCGATAACACTCAGCACTGATAAGCGAGCAGCATCATACGAATGTGCTGATAAGGGTGATGATATAATACACACTTCCAAAGATGTGAAAACACGGAAGATGTATACCTCGGTCGGAACAGCTTCGCATGTCCTGAGGTTGAAAATGCACTAACATAACAACTCGTTAACACAATCGAACTGGTAACACTGCACACACCGAAGCACACTGACAACCGATTGCCAACACCTAGGCTACACTGACAACACTCACAAGTCATCGCGCCAACACTGGCACCGTCATCACTGAGAATTTCGAGTTCACTGTAACAGAACCTCCGGTGAACCCGCAGCACTACGTGAAGAAATGACACATCCACAAGTCACACCGGAGAGCACATCATCACACCCCCGAGCAGCCTCTCATCACAACCCCACGCAGCAACTTTTGACACTCACGCCATCCGCTACGAGTGTGCGTGTGCGTGCATGTGCGTGTGTAGGGGAAGGCATCCGACTGACCGCTGGTTCTCTCCCGCGAACTCGAGAGAGCAAGTGGTCACCAACGGCCTCACATGTAAGGGTACAACACAGGAGC
>NC_051389.1:58315699-58328199 GCF_015228065.2 Penaeus monodon | reverse complement strand
TTGATTCCCAGTAAGTAAACAGTATACCTGGTTTGCTTTCCACTAACAAAGCAGTATATTTTTCCACAAGACTGGATTGTGAACCCGTTTGATTCCCACAAAGCAAGCAAACTGGCTTTTTTCCTACGTACTCTCGGGCTGTTTACTAACAACCCCTCACCAGTTTACTAACAACACAGCTGTTTAGATCAACCTTTCAAATTGGTGTAGACTGAACACACTTCCTCAAAAAAGAAAAAAAAAAGAAAAGAGAAAAGGAAAGGCAAAAAGACACTTCCTCAAAAAAAAAAAATAATAATAATAATAAAAAAAATAATAATAAAAAAATAAATGAATAAATAAATAATAATAATGACAAATAAATTTACAAAATAAAAAGATAAAAATAAACAAAATAAAAAAGATATAAAATAAAAGAATAGGAAACTAAATAAATAAATAATAATAAAAAAATACACAGAACACTTACAACACCCACAAAACGATGACGCTTTTACCCTTAAAAAAAAAAAAAAAAAAAAAAAAAAAAAAAAAAAAAACACACACACACACACAATAGACAAATGATAGACAGGACCCTCGATCGGCCACCTACATAAAGCGGCCTGGTCTGTGCTTGTACTAATGGCCTCGTTTTGGGTTTGTGTAGAGTACAGGCAGGTCATTGAGGACCGTGAGTGTTAGATCTGTGTTATTTGGCTGTTTCATTTCGTTATTTTAAATCTTTTGATGTTCTTCTTTTTAGCGTGTTATTTGTTTGTGTTTGATTCGCTGTTTTTTTTCTCTCTTTTCTTTTTTCTTTCTTCTTTTTTATTTCTTCTTCTTTTTCTTTTTCTTCTTCTTCCACATCCACTTCTTATCATCATCATTATCATCATCATCATTATTATCATTATTATTGTTATTATTACTATTATTCTCCTCCTCCGTTTCTTCTTCCTCCTCCCCTCTCCCCCTCCCCTCTCCTTCCTCACTCCCCCTCCCCTCTCCTTCCTCTCCCCCCCCCTTCGTCTTCTGTCTTTTCCCCATCGCTCTGACGTCATTCATGGCATAAACTCCATCATTTGTGAAAATATGACACAGAGAAGAGACACGAGCTTTAAATGCACCATAAACGCATGCATGACATTTCTGTCGCATGCACGATACCGTCAGTGCATAGTACCGTGCAAAGTTGCTTGCATGACACTTCAAAATCCGTCTAATACATTTCGTAATACATACACGACTTTCAAGATATTTACGATGCAGGTAATAAGTGCATGACGCCAATTTATACGAGGTATAAGCACACCAAGTGCATGGGTACGTGCATGATACCACAAATAAAGGGGAAACATCTTTAAAAAAAAAAGAGAAAGGAAAAAAAAAGAAAAGAAAAAAAAGAAAACGTCCACCCCATTATCAAAAGCCTTCATGATAATTTTACCAAGTGCATGATATCATCCACGCACATGGCATCCTTAAGTGTTCGTCCGTTTTATCATGATGTCAGTAAGACGTGCATGGCACCATTAAATCTTAGAAGGTACCTCAAGCACGATCATATCACCACGAACTTGATACCACAGACGTGCATGACACCTAAAAACGCATGCATGGCACTAATGGCACATGCCTGACACTAAACGCATGCATGACACTAATGGACATGCCTGACACTAAAAACGAATGCATGACACCTAAAAACGCATGCATGGCACTAACAGCACATGCCTGACACTAAAAACACATGCATGACACTAAAAACGCATGAATGACACTAACGGCACTAAAAAATCATGCATGACACGGCAACGAAACTTTGAAATTTCCATGTGAATAAATAATCCAAAATTTCCAAACACTTCGACTCATAAGTTCTGTATTTCCGTTGCTTTTGTTTCTTTGACCTGTTTTCCTCCTCCCTTAATCCCCCCTTGAAATCCCTCCCTTAATCTCCCTCCTTAAAAGACCCCCTCCTTAATCCCTCCCTTAAAATCCCACAAATCTCCCCCTTGAAATCCCCCTCCCTAAGCTCCCCCTTGAAATCCCCCTCCCTCAATCTCCCCCTTGAAATCCCTTCCCTGAATCTCCCCCTTGAAATCCCCCTCCCTCGATCTCACCCTTGAAATCCACTCCCTTAATCTCCCCTTGAAATCCCCCTCCCTCAATCTCCCCTTGAAATCCCCTCCCTCATTCTCCCCCTTGAAATCCCTCTCAATCTCCCCCTTGAAATCCCTCCCTTAATCCCCCCTTGAAATCCACTCCCTTAATCTCCCCCTTGAAATCCCCTCCCTTAATCTCCCCCTTGAAATCCCTTCCCTGATTCTCCCCCTTGAAATCCCCTCCCTTAATCTCCCCCTTGAAATCCCCCTCCCTCAATCTCCCCCTTGAAATCCCTTCCCTTAATCTCCTCCTTGAAATCCCCTCCCTTAATCTCCCCCTTGAAATCCCCCTCCCTCAATCTCCCCCTTGAAATCCCCCTCCCTTAATCTCCCCCTTGAAATCCCCCTCCCTCAATCTCCCCCTTGAAATCCCCCTTAATCTCCCAAGATCACGCCATTCGCTTCTCTCCCTCTTTACTAACCTCTACGTCTCTCCACTCTCTTCCATTTTTTTTTTTCTCATTTTTTCTTTCCCCTAACTTCATATCCTTCTTTTTTTCTCTATCTCTCCTTTTTATTTCTCTCTTCTCTCCTCTCCTTGCTTCATTTCTCCCCTCGCTTCGCCTTCTCTTTCTCTTTCTTCACCTCTGTTCCTGTCTTCTCTCTTCTCATATTTCTCTCCTCGCTTTATTCACTCTCACCTTACTTCACCTGTTCTATCTTCTCTCTATTTTTTCTCCTGTTCCTCCATCTCTCCTTTCGCTTCATGTTTATTTCGATCATATATTTTTTTTTTCGTTCCCTACCTTTGTTTCTCTCTCTCTCTCTCTCTCTCTCTCTCTCTCTCTCTCTCTCTCTCTCTCTCTCTCTCTCTCTCTCTCTCTCTCTCTCTCTCTCCTCCTTCTTCCCTCCTCGCTTCACCTCCTTCCCTACCGTCTTCCTCCTCATTTCTCTCCCCTTCCTTCACCTCCTCCCCTATCTTCTCTCGGGAAAGCTATCCACGATTTATCTTTCACACTCCCTCCTTCCGCCCCTCCTCCTCCTCCCTCCTTCCCCCTCCTCCTCCTCCCTCCTTCCCCCTCCTCCTCCTCCTCCCTTCTTCCTCCTCCTCCTCCCTTCTTCCCCTTCCCCCCTCCTCCTCCGTTATCCCTTCTCTTCTCCTGAGACGTTTCCACCACGCCCTCTTTCTCTTTATCTCCTCCGGTTCTCTTTTTCCTGTTTGGATTTTTCTCTCCTCCTCTCTTCTTCCTCATCCTCCTTCTCCTGATCTTTCTAAATAATTCTTTTTTTTCTTTTTTCTTCTTCTTTCTCCAAATAAGTCCTCCTCCTCCTCCTTCTCTTTCTCTTTCTCCTTCTTCTCCTCCCCCCTCCCCCTCCTTCTCCTCCCCCCCCCCTCCTTCTTCTTCTTCTTCTTCTTCTTCTTCTTCTCCTCCTCCTGCTCTTCCTCCTTCTCCTCCCCCCCTTCTCCTCCTTCTCCTCCCCCCCTTCTCCTCTCTTCCTCCTCCCCCTTCTCCTCCTCCTCCTCCTTCTTCTTCGTCTTCTTCGTCTTCTTCTTCTTCTTGTTCTTCTTCTTCTTCTCCTCCTCCTTCTTCTTCTCCTCCTCCTCCTCCTCCGCTCTTCCTCCTTCTCCTCCCCCCCTTCTCCTCCTTCTCCTCCCCCCCTTCTCCTCCTCCTTCTCCTTCTCCTTCTCCTCCCCCTCCTCCCCTTCTCCTTCTCCTCCTCCCCCCCTTCTCCTTCTCCTCCTCCCCCCTTCTCCTCCTCCTCCTCCTTCTCCCCTCTTCTGATTTTTCTCCTCCTTCTCTTCTTTTCTCTCCCGTTCTTCCTCTCTCCTCTCTCTCTTCCTCTCCCCCACTTCCCACATTCTTCCTCCTCCTCCCTTCCTCCTCCCACATCCCACTTCCTCCCTCCTCTCCTCCTCCCACCCATTCCCTTCTCTCCTCCTCTTCCTCCTCCCCACCACATTCCCCACATTCCTCTCCTCAAACTTCAAACCTCGTCTTTTCCTCCGCCGTTCATCCCCTCCCCTCCTCCCCCCTCCCCCCTCCCCCCTAACCCCAGATTCATTTTCACTGAGGTTTATCTTGGATATTTTTTTTCTAACGATTTTTATTATTTTTTTTATTGTTATTATTATTATTATTATTATTATCATTATTATTATTGTTGTTATTATTATTATTATTATTGTTATTATTATTATTATTATTATTATTATTATTATTATTATTAGTGTTATTATTATTATTTTGTCATACGTAGCAAAGTGCAAAATGGGGTGGATATAATTAAACAGATAATAATTACAAAAATAAAAATAAGTATTAATAACAACAACAAGCAAAAACAGCAGCAAAAAAAAAGAAAAAAAAAAAAAAAAAAATATATATATATATAAAATAATAATAATAATAATAATAATAATAATAATAATAATATTAATAATAATAATTTAAATAAAACAATAACAATAATAATAATAGTAATAATTTAAATAAAATAATAACAATAATAATAATAATAATAATAATAATAATAATAATATAAGTTTGATTGACGATAGCAGTGATGATGATGATAAAATCATAATAACTTTTATTTTTAATTTTGCACTGCCACATACACTGCATAAAATATATATATATATATATATACATATAAACAAAATTACGCCACTTCATTTGCATACTGTAGCTCTCGAAGCCTGAAACTCGCATCAACATTGCTGAAAACCCCAAACCTCGACAAGGTCCGCCCCCCCCCCCCCTCCTTGCAACTCGACCCCTCCCTCCCCTCCCTCCCTCCCCCTCCCAACAATAATGATAATAATAATAACAAAACAACAATAATAATAAGAATATAATAATTGCAATCATTATTGTCATTTATTATAAAAATATACATAACATTCATAATTGATGATGATGACGATAACATTAGTAATTACAACAATAAATAAAATTACTTGCTGACGACCTTCGAAAATACCTTTTACGACCAAACCCCCTACCCCCCCCCCACCTTGAGAATTTCCCCCAACCCCCTATCACCCCCCCCCCTCTGGAGAGGCAATAACCCCTCAACCAATTAGCAGAAACAACCTCATCCAAGACGCATGTGTGTGTGTGTGTGTGTGTGTGTGTGTGTGTGTGTGTGTGTGTGTGTGTGTGTGTGTGTGTGTGTGTGTGCGTGGTGCGTGCGTGCGTGTGTGTGTGTGTGTGTGCGTGGTGTGTGTGTGTGTGTGTTTGTGTGTGTGCGTGCGTGCGTGCGTGCGTGCGTGCGTGCGTGTGTGCGTGCGTGTGCGTGCGTGCTTGACAATCTAGAATTTCAGTCTCCCAGCACACGCATTGCTATCTTCAACTGTCAAGGGGCAATAGCGAGACTTTTTAGTTTCTTATATAATATAAATTATATAAATATTTTTTTCATGTTTTTTTTCCCCCTTTTTGTCTCTTTTCTTCTTCTTTTTTCCTTTTTTCCTTGTATAGTGTTCGTTATTTCATAAAATATCAAATCAGTGTGTAACTCGTTTCTGACGTTGCTCCCAATATCTTACAGGAAGTTATATTACGTCAAAGAACTAAAAAAAATATATATATATATATTCTACGTCAATCTATATCTATAAATCATGCAGCCGATATACCGACCCCGATATACACAATACAGAGATATTCCATACGATATACCAACGCAATTGTGTTATTATCACCATCCATGTTATGATAACAACCATTTTCGGGAACAATTCTTAACAAGTCATCATCCAACAACCCTTTTTTCTCGTCCATTAAACGTCCTTTCAATTCATCGTCATTATCTTCAAGGATCAATAAAAAATCCAGAGCTTATTACTGAGGGGAAGGGGGGAGGGGGAGGGGGAGGGGGAAGGAAAAGAGGAGGAGGAAAAGGAAGAGGGGGAGGTGGTGGTGGAGAAGGAGGAGGGGGAGATGGAGGAGGAGGAGGAGATGGAGGGGGAGGGGGAGGAGGAGGAGGAGGAGGAGGAGGAGGAGGAGGAGGAGGAGGAGGAGGAGAGGAGGAGGAGGAGATGGAGGAGCAACAGCAGGAGGAGGAGAAGGGGGAGGAAAAAGAAGGAGAAGAAGGAGGGGGAAGAAGAGGAAAGAGAAGAAAAAAGAAGAAATAGCAGAAGATGACTGAACGTACCAACCGCATCCAACGTCATAGAAATGAGAACCCGCAGATGAGCCACACGCTCGTATCCCCCAAGATACCTTAGTTCTGTACGTTATCCACCGCCGTCTGGCATCGGTGACCTACCACTCCCTCCCTACCAGACTTAACTAATGGTGGTTTCGGAGCTGCCAAGTTGTGGTTGGTAGTAGCTTTGGGGGGTGTGGTCGTAACCTGTGTGTAAAAGGGTGTCAGGTACATAGTTAATTACCTGACTAAGGGCAGGTAAACGAGATCAGGTTAATGGGCGATGGTAGGAGAGGTAAATTCCTGACACCAGAGAACAGTGTTGCTGGTGCCACTTTTGCCCACTGCGACGTGGCCTCGGTGCCAACCTCACTAAAGTCGATGCCAACCCTTCTGACACGAGATATCGGTTGCCAACTTTACTCAACTGCCTTGGTCAAGTGAGATCGACAGCTTTTGCCGGGAGTCCTTGATACCAATATGACCACGTCTCGCACTTATAAAGCTATGTAACAACATTTAACAAAGACCAGATCCTCACACCTAGACTCAAAAGCCAAGTCTTTAAAAACCTCACAACTTAAAAGAACAAAACAAGAGGTAAAGCTTCCCTCAAGTTGCCACGCCCCCCCCCTAAACTTAAAGCTAGGATTGCCACAACTTCCAACTTGAAGGTAGAGTTGCCATGTCCCCTTTGCGTTTTAATGGGCATCGCCACTTCAAAACTGCATGTGTGGCCTAGAAGAGAGAGAGAGAGAGAGAGAGAGAGAGAGAGAGAGAGAGAGAGAGAGAGAGAGAGAGAGAGAGAGAGAGAGGAGAGAGAGAGAGAGGAGAGAGAGAGAGAGAGAGAGAGAGAGAGAGAGAGAGAGAGAGAGAGAGGAGGGAGAGAGAGGGAGAGCAAAAGAGAAAGAACGAGAGAGAAGAGAACGACACGAGAAAAAAAAAACGAAACAAAGAAAAAGACAGACAGACAGACAGACAGAGAGAAAGACGGAACGAAATAAAAAATAAAATAAAAAAAAAAACGAAAGAAAAACTATGTGCGTAGGCTTATCTTCCCAACACCATGATGAAACTAGCACGCCACGCCCCTCACCCCGATAGTAGACTAAGCCACGCCCCTTAATCAAACCACACACACACACACACACACACACACACACACACACACACACACACATATATATACACACACACACCTCCTTCGGAAAAAAAAAAAAATATCGCGTGCAGTAAAACATTAAAAACGACATTAAATAATCGTTATTCTGATTATACTAATGTACCCACGTAGAACTTATCAAAAATAGGGATACAAATAGTGAAAATGTATCATGAATATATTTTTTAAAAAGTGAAAATTATAAATGAGCAAAAACAGTTGAACTAACTGTAAAGAAACAAAAAAATATATTGAAAATAATGATGAATCAGCGAAGAATTATTAAAATATTTATCAATAACAAAGCAAATTTAGTAAAAAATAATCCTGAATACACATTTATATATATATATATATATATATATATATATATATATATATATATATATAAACTAAAAAATATATAGTAATTTTTAGAAAGATAAATGCTAGAAAACGAATAAAAAAATATTGTAGATTTCCCTTCGTCTATCATCAATAAAAAAAAAAAAAAAAAAAAAAAAAATAATAATAATAATAATAAAAAGAAATAAGCATTTTGCAACATTTTCTTCAAAGCAGAATGCAAGAAAACGGCTTAAAAAATTACAGTGGATTTTTTCATTCGTTCATCATCGTAAATTCATTTAGCGAAAAAAAAAAATATATAGTATTTTCTGTCTGACAACGAAAATGGAAACAAATAATAAGTGATAATAAAGATAAAAGTAATCTTAAATTGTTATGAATGGGAGAAATTTGTGATGATGGAGGAAGAGGAGGAGGAGGAGGAGGAGGAGGAGAAGGGGGAGGACGAGATGGGGGAGGAGTAAGAGGGGGAGGAGGAGGAGGAGGGAGAGGAGGCTGTGGAGGGGAAGGGGAGGGGAGGGGGAGGAAGAGGGGGAGGGGAAAGAAAAGGAGGAGGAGGAGGAGGAGGGAGGGGAGAGGAGGGAAGAGAGAAGGAGGAGGAGGAGGGAGAGGAGGCTGGTGAGGGGGCAGGAGGAGGGGAAGGAGAAGGAGGAGGAAGAGGAGGAGGGGGTGGGGGAGGGAAAGGAACCAAGATAGTGAGATAATAAAAAAAAGGCAAATAAAAAAAAGGGAGTTATATTTCCTCTTCATATATCGTTCTCTGGACTTAAAATGGTTAACTTCTTACAAAACTTTGTCAACGGGGGAAAAAAAATATATTTTACGGTATGTTTGCGAGAATAACGCACTAAAAATAAATATAATGGTGGGGATGTAACCTGAGGCAACTATCACACACACACACACACACACACACACACACACACACACACACACACACACACACACACACACACACACAACACACATTACACACACACACACACACACACACACACACACAACACACACACACATATCCAATACAGAAAAAACATTCCAATAATTAACATAATAATCTGTTATAATAATAATAATAATAATAATAACATAATAATAATAATAACATAATAATAATAATAATAATATAATAATAATAATAATAATAATAATAATAATAATAATAATAATAATAATAATAATAATAATAATAATAATAATAATAATCATAATAATAAAAGTAATAATAATAATAATAATAATAACAGTAATAATGATAATAATAACAATAACAATCACCTGTTATTATTCTCTATCAGTCGTAATTTTTATCCTAACCGTAATTGCAGCTTCGGCCACGCCCCTTAGCCTGGCAGGATCAAAGTAGCCACGCCCCCTTCAGACAAAGTAGCCACGCCCCTTTCAGACTATCCTCTTTGCCTTCGCCGTCGATGAGGGGATGGGGAAGGGGGTGGGGGGAGGGGAGGGGAGGGGAGGGGAGGGGAGGGGAGGGGAGGGGGGAGGGGAGGAAGGAAGGGAAGGGGAAGGGGGAGAGGAGGGGATGGGAGGGGAAGGTAGGGTAGGGAGGGGTGGGGTTGGGGAAGGGATGGGGAGGGGGGAGGAAGGGAAAGGGAAAAGGAAACGGAAACGGGGAAAGGAGTAAGCAAGGAAAAAGAGGGGGAAAAAGAAAAGTAACTTGAAAAGGGGAAAGAGGCAGAGGAGAAAGAGACAGAAGATGCGTATTCCTGAAATGCTAATACCAAGAAGACAAAGTGAGGTTTTTATCTCCCTCTTCCTTCTCTCCTTCCCCCCTCGCCCACCCCTCTACCTTCTCCCTTCCCCCCTCGCCCCCTTTTCCTTCTCCCTTTCCCCCCCTTTTCCTTCTCCCCTTCCCCCTCCCCCCCTTTTCCTTTTCTCCTTCCCTCTCCCCCTTTTTCCTTCTCCCCTTCCCCCCCTCGCCCCCCTTTCCTTCCTCCCGTTCCCCCCTTCCCCCCCCCCCTTTTTCCTTCTCCCACAGACCCCCTCCTCTTCTCCCCAGGGCAATATTCTCCCCCAGCAGGAGACATACACGCAAATAGTGCAACCCTCTGTTACTGCCATCACCCCTCTCTTTCTTGCCCCCCCCCCCTCTCTCTCTCTCTCTTACTCTCTCACCTTCGTAGAGGCTTCCCTCTCTCTTCCTTTCCCCTTTCCTTTACCTTCGTAGAGGCTTCCCTCTCTCTTCCTTTCCCCTTTCCTTTACCTTCGTAGAGGCTTCCCTTCTCTCCCTTTCCCCTTTCTATTACCTTTATGCAGACTTCCCTCTCTCTCCCTTCACCCTCTCTCTTGCCTTCAATCCGGATTCCCTCTCTCTTACCTTCATCCAACATTTTTTTCCTTTCCTCTCTTACCTTAACCCAGGTCTACTTTCCCTTCCTTCTGCCTCTCTCTTACCTTCATCCAGGTCTCTTCCTGCCTTTCCCTTACCTTCATCTAAGCCTCCCTTACCCCCCTCCCCCCCACTAACATGCCTTCATCCATATTTCCCTCCCCCTCCCCCCCCCCTATACCCCCAAGCTGACTCTTAAGAATGAAATAAGATTTTATCATTATATCATTTTGTTTTTAATCTTATTTTTATTTATTTATTTATTTATTTTAATAAGAAGATAAATTGAAGTTTCTTTTCAGTTACCGTTTTGAGATATTCATTAGTGACGTCTATCTTGACTTTACATATAAAAGAAATTACTAATTGTATTAAAAAGGGCTTAAAACCACGGCAATCTTTAACCTAGCTACCAGAACTTAATAATAATAATAATAATAATAATAATAATAATAAATAATAATATATAATAATAATAATATAATAACAACAACAACAATAATAATAATAATAATAATAATAATAATAATAATAATAATAATAATAATAATATTAATAATAAAAATAATAATAATAATAATTATTATTATTATTATTATTATTATAAAACTAATAATAATAACAATAACAATAATAAAAATAAAACTAATAATAATAATCAAAATAATAATAAAAAAATAAATAAATAAAAATAAAGCGTTGTTAGTAAAGGTATATTTCCTGATTTCTTGCACAACCTCTGTATTCTCCGATACTGTACATAACCCCTGCTCTGTAACACTTGCATATTCTTATATGGTCTATTAAGTCATTAGAAGGTTACTCAACTGAATATAACAACTGGCCTTGCAACACTTGTAGTGCATAAATTTAATCCAGGATCTAAAAAGAGAAACAGGAGAGAGAGAGAGAGAGAGAAAGTGGGAGGGAGGGAGAGGGAGAGGGAGAGGGAGAGAGAGAGAGGGAGGGAGAGAGAGAAAAAGAGAGAGAGAGAGAGAGAGGGAGGGAGGGAGGGAGGGAGGAGAGAGAGAGAGAGAGTATATATACATTTTTAACAAACAATGTTATGCTGTATAACACAATGTAACTCAG
Organism: Penaeus monodon; assembly: GCF_015228065.2. Lineage (NCBI taxonomy): Eukaryota > Metazoa > Arthropoda > Malacostraca > Decapoda > Penaeidae > Penaeus > Penaeus monodon. Next base: position 58,317,008 of record NC_051389.1, on the reverse strand, counting down.
ATAGGCCTATGCTCTCCTCACTCCTAACGAACACGAAAATACGTACTGTAGGCCTACACCTTACTCTAGCCAAGCCAATACCCAGAAATAAAATACTTTAGTCATAAAAGATTTTGCACACCACTGAAATAATCTGTCATTTATTATAATTAGTAAAGTTGGTCATAGAGGCCTATTTAATGATGAAAAAAAATTGATAAAATCTCAATAATAAGATAAAGAATGGGTCAATAACAATAATAAAATGAAGAAAAAAATGTATTGCTGTAAAAGTAAACCACGAATAAATTAATGAAGATGCTATTATAATACTTTCAACTATAGACTACTACTACTATTCCTAGTCCTACTAAGAACTATCATCTAAACAACAAAACAACAGTATAGACTTACACAACACAAATAGTAATAATATAATACTATTACTATTACTACTATAACACTACTACCATTCCTAAGCCTACCAAGAACCACCATCAAAACAACAGCCATAATATAGGCCTATTCGACAAATTATCCATAGGCCTACATCACCAGCCTGCAACAAAAAAGTCAAGGTCATCTGTACTCCATGCAACCAGACTGCATGTCTCCACAGAGGGCCGGCCTCGATCATGCAATTCTTTCATGAAAGTTACGTGCAAATCCCGGACTATTGATAATGACTGTTGCAACGTGACTCACAATGTGACTGTCGTTGAATGCAACATGAATCGGAGGTAAGAAAATGTCTTTGTGAAGTTCAACCTCAAAGAAAGTCTTTGAAAGAAATGGCATTTAAAAAAATATTGGCTGGTAAATACGCGAATGAATAAACACACACACAAACACACACACACACCAATATAGACCAAGCAATTAACATAATGAAGGTAGGCTTCGGTTCTATCGAAGGAGAAAAAAAATGCAAAATCTGGACTAAAGTTTTAGCAATAAATACTTATCATTGCTACTTAAATCTCTCTCCAAGCCGAGGTACAACTAATGTCGACAGTAAGGACTAAAATTCGATAACTAAAGCATGGAAATATGGAAAAGGAAAAAGAAAAATGAAAAAACGACAATATGGAAACTCAACGAAGGTGTGGAGATATGGAACGAAGAAAACAGAAGGGGTGAAAGAACACAGATTTTAGGAACGCCAATGGACTATAGGCAGGATTGGGAGGTGTTTAAGCGGCACTGAATATCAGGAAAGGATACATAGACCCTAATGCACTATAAAGGATGTCACAGCAACAACTCTTTCTTTCTATTTCTTTTCTCGCTCTCGCTCTTTCGCTCTCTCTCATTTTCTCTCTCTTTTTCA
>NC_051389.1:58290699-58310699 GCF_015228065.2 Penaeus monodon | reverse complement strand
GAGATGACAGATTTGCAAATATCATTATATGCAACAACAGAATATAATACACCGAACAAAGACAACATTGCCAAAATATCTGCTAGCAATAATGGTCATCCTCACCGCAAACATGCTATAGGATCACACTAATACAAACTGACACTATAACCTTAAAATAGTGACAATTGAACTGCATGACACCATAACTCCAATCACTATTCTCATCTCCCCTACCAATTACACTAAACTACCTTTATCACGGAACTAACACACCAAACTGCTTTAGCTTATTACGATATAACTTCTATTTTGAAAGCTGTTACCCATACACAATGACTGACACTATACACATACTATCACCGTACTATAGCACCATTAATGAGAAATACTATTACCAAACACATTGCATCATCGTGCATGACTATTGATAGGCCTATACCAAGCCAAACCTGATAATTTTGTTTACATCACGCTATTAATAACGTTTCTCTTTTTTAAAAAATCCATGTCAGTTCTTCGAACGACCATATTACGGAAGCACCATAAAATAGGTGGCATCACTCACAACACAGACGGTCACTAATATCCATAACAATAGACGTAATACACAAAGGAGTCACTATTTTGTATTATCCCAACTGTACCTCACTAAAGCAGGGTCAATGCAGTTTCCTAAACACACGCAGCAAGCTTAAGACTGAACTCACTATATCTGTCACACTCACCACACCATAAAGTCACATAACCATTACTAATCCGGTACGGGGGGAGAATTTAAGAAAAAAAAAATAGCAGGCCCGTCACTCAAAAACTCATTTCTAATCGCAAAAATGGTTGGCGTTCTGTCGAATAACACGCCTTTCAGCATAGTAACAGTTTCAGCACATCAATTATGTATGGAACGTGCAACACGACCCGGGTTCTCGAGGACTCCCTACACCCCCCCTGCACTCAACCACTACAGTAAGCTTTGCAATCACCGATTCAGTGATGGTGAGCGCCGAGGGGTGAGTCACTGTAGCCACTATATATATATACACACGCGCGCACTCACTATGTATTCCCTCATTCACTATCCGCAGCACTCACTGAGTCTCTTTGAGCACAGATGTGTGTTAGTGTTCATAATTACGCAGACCTGTATCTATAATCATATCTATACATATGTATACATACACATGCACAAACACTAAGGCCAACACCCAAACACAAACAATCACAAACACTAACGATAAACACTAACACACAAACACAAACGTAGATAAACAAACACCCACTCACACAACGTATATACAGCGACGTGCAAACACAAAAGTCCAGTAACCGTCAAAATTCATACAATCACTGTTTCAAATCTCCACTAACACATACATAATTCACGTTTCAAACACACTCCACGCCGTTTCACCGTCAAAGGAAACGTCACATTCCTGTTTCCCAGAACGGAAGTCCAGCGGCGTCGGGGAAAACATTTAAAAAAGCCGACTATTCAGCCGAAAATAAACATTCACTAACCATCTACAGCTGGTTCCTCACACCCATTAGCACGTGGCCGGTACGAAAGATGGCGTTGCAGATGGCTCACGGGTTGACAACTTCATGAAAAAAATGTAAAATAAAATAGTCACTGGCAACTCGGCCCCACGTCTCACTATCCTTCACTATTGTATAATGAATGACGTCACACCACTGCAAGAATCGCCTGTAGCGCGCGCGGTACAGTGGCCACACGAGAAGATAGTGTATCCTGTGTTGAGGCACGTTCAGGTCTACAGGCCATGGGTAGGTTGAAGAAGGTTCCCGGGTTCGCTGTATAACCCCCCCTCCCCTCCCTCCCCCCCAGACCCCAAGGACGAACCAACCCCCCTCTCCCACTCCTCCCCCCTTCCCTCTCCTCCCCCAAGCCCCATGGACGAACCAACCCCCCCTCCCCCTCCGCTTTCCCCTCCCTCTCCTCCCCCAGCTTGAACCAGCTGCACCATTACACACAGCCAATCTCCAGTCACTATCATCACCACCTGACCAATCCCCGCGCGAGTTTCCAGTCACCTGACCAATCAGCGGTCGCGTTCCACACCACCTAACCAATCAGCGTGAGGAACGTACCAGCCTAGGGGGTGCAGGGGAGGAAAATTGATGGTCTGAAATACACCCGGTTGGCATGGTAACGGCCCCCAGTGTTCCTATTCACCAACATTCAGCATGTTTACACAAAGGGCATACACTGAAGCGCATTCTAATTGGGGTGTATAGATACATATCCCCAATGCGGAGGGGTTGGGGGGGGGTGAGAGGGGGAATTGAAATTGGTGATCTTGAAAAAGAGATATGAATTGTAGTTGGAGGCGGTGTAAGGATGGAATGCCTATTTTTTTCTCTCTTTCTAATCTGTTTGTGTGTTTTTGTGGCGTGTTATCCATGTACACTTCAGTAACGTATAAGATGCAGTGAAGTGTGAATGTATATTCTGCTCTGGAGAGTTGCATCAGACACCGTTCAATACCTCACCATCTCGCACACACATACATACATTCACTCACTCACTCACTCACACTCACTCACTCACTCACTCACTCACTCACTCACTCACTCACTCACTCACTCACTCACTCACTCACTCACCACACACACACACACACACACACACACACACACACACACACACACACACATACACACACACATTCACTCACATGCAAACACACATTTACTCATCACCACGCGAATCGCATTATTATCCTCCCCCAACCCCCCTCCCCATCTTGAAATCCGTTAATTTCATCATTTCTAGAACAGCTGGCAAGGAATAGTATCTGGTTGAAGCTGTCAGCCCGTTTGGTGGGGTTTTTGCAGCACGGGGCCGGCGCTTCCCCCACCCGCACCCACAACCACAACCACGCTGCTCTCGACCCCTGCAGGTGCGCCCGACTTGAGCTTCATGTCGCGCTGGGAAGAATTTAAATCAGTCCGCACACTGTGTATTCCAGCGGGAGAGAGATAAAGAGAGAGAGAGAGAGGGAGGGAGAGAACCGTAAATCCAAATCCTCCCCATAAATCCATGCGGCATTTTACCCATTGTGCCTCATGAATGCTGACTCGCGCTCGATTATAATTAATTCAAACGGAACTAAAGTCTCGAGCACGGTTTCGAGCGCGGGAGTGGGGAAGCGAGCGCTGCTGCGTCTGTCTCGTAGCCTCGCACGAGGTCCCGCAGGCCTCACCATTTATCCACGTAATGGTTGGCTGGCGTTCCCTTGACGGCCTCGTATATTTCACCATTTTCTGTCGTTTTTCATGGAGGGAATGTCCGCCTGAACACGGCGATCATTCGGTATGCCGGCTCCCTCACAATAATGCCATGGGCTTGGGTAAAGGAATAAAAAACCGGCGTGTGTGACGCATCAGTCATCCAACCGTCATTATATACGGGGCGCCCACTCAAGTAGCACGGATGGTGAGGGTGAGTCAGCACCCGACGCGAGGCTAGCTAGCACCGGCAGTGCTGTTGTCGGTGCTAGTGTTAGCAGAAATAAGATAACCTGTTTTTCCCCGAGTTCTGCTCCAACCAAACAGATGTTTAATAGATCTGTCGCAATGATTAAAGTTGCTCACATTCTTTTTTCAGCACGTTTTATTTCGAAGAACGCGCTGCGTTTAAAGGTGACGTTCGAATGTCGTTTTCTCAACGTCGGAAAACTAGCCGGGTATTTCCAACGTCATTAAAAAAAAGGAAGAAGAAAAAACTTCCACGAAGTTATTAAAAGTATACGAGACAGGGGAGTGTTATCGCGCACCAGCCATACATGAGCCAACCTAAGCAGCCAATCAGAGAAAAGGACGGGATCGATAGAAGTGTGTTATGAAGTTTCGTGTGGATTTAATGAAACGCTAATGTAATCTGTCGTCCGCGAGGAATTAATCCCGCCCTCATATTTCCCGTATTCCCAGCATAGCGCTTCATGAATAAAATACAAAACACGCAGATTGTACAGCGCGCGCGGGCCCCGTTAAAATAACCATCCACGAACTTTCTCTCACCCTAGGGCCGGAGGCAGATAATCCACCACGGAAAGTATACACGGAATTATGTATACACCCGACCCTGTATGCGTGTATACCTCGACGGGGCCTCTGCCGTTGGATCATTCCACCGACACAGACGGATGGACATGAGGCGAATGTAAATTATGAATGAGGGCTTGGCATGCTGAGCTGCCAGTGTGTGCTAGGGGTGGATTGGATGTATGCTAGAGTGGAGGGTGCGTGTTCGAGGGGTGGGGTGGGGGTGGGGGGAGAAAAGGGAGGGGTATACTGGGAGGGGGGCGGGGCGCGCTCTGCCAGTATGAGTTATGTTGATTTATACTTTCATGAGAGCTTTCAAAAGGTTTCAGGCGATGGAGAGCCCTTATTATTTACTTATTAATATTCGTTGAATGGTGATGGTGGTTGACAGTGTTTATTTAGCCACATGGCACCGGCAGGATGGTGGTATTGTGGCAGTGCGGTGTTAATGCGTTAAAAAAGGTTGGCCGCATTTGTTCAGCCCTTTCAGTTATTCACAAACGATGTTGGTGTAAAAATAGAATTATCAGCGTTGCTATTGTTTTAGGCAACATGGGTTAGTTATACATGTAAACATTCTCGGACCCGAGATGTGTGATGAAGGCTTTTGTATTATGTTGGTGATAAATGAACAAACATTTATATCTACAGATCTCTCTCGCTAATCCTTGCATACAGCATATTCATTTTAGAAAATGCTGTATAAATTATACACGCCGACACTCCTTGTTTAATACATGGCCGCTTGTAACGTGATTTATTATTATTTTTATGGCTGCAGCAGTTTCAGACGACGCCGTTGCTGTGTCAGAAGTCTTGGTGAAGTTTCAAAGTTGTTAGTCTCACAACCGCGCGAGGTGGCGAGACCCGTTATAACAACAGCGAGACTCAGGCTATCGCTTTCTCCCGAGGGGGTGGAGAGGTAGGGAGGAGAGGGGAGGGGTTCCGTGATCGGCTAATCACTCAACCCCATCGAGGTTTTATTTGACCCCGACAACCGAAAGGGAAGGAGATTGTCGTGCGTGTGTGCGTGTGTGAGACTGCGTACGAAATGGGACGAACCATCTCGAAGGCCGCGCGGAGGTGAAGCGGGACGGAGACGTGAGGTTGTGATGGTGGTGGTGGCGGAGGCGGCGGCGGTGGTGTTGGCAGCGGGGCCGCCCTGCTGGCTGGGGTTGGCGGGGCTGGCTGGCGTCTGCCCTTACCCAACCCCAGCGGAAGGGCGGAGGCAGCTAGCGGCGCCTGGGGAGGGAGTGTGGGGAGGGGTCGGGGAGGGGCGCGGTTCTAATGACATTGGGGGAGCGGAGAGGCAAGAGGGAGGGAGGGGACGGGGGGAGGAGAGAGCCGGCTGGCAGGGGAGATAGACGGGGCGGGGGGAGGGAAGGTAAGAGAAGAGAAAGAAGACGGTTTGTGACGGGGGAGAGGGAAGAGGACGGGGAGGAGGAGGAGGAGGGAGGGGAAGAGGTGGAGCGAGAGACCGGCGAGGCAGCATTGGGGAAGGGTGTTGTCAGCCATCCCTTGTCTTCTATTTCCCGCGCAGCTGACGGTGTGTGACCAGGGGCTTCCCAGGGGTGGAGGTGGGGTGGGAAGCAGGGGATTTAGGGGAAGAGAAAGGAAGTTTTTACACGAAAGGGATGATGAACCATCTTGCCTTTTTTCAGCGTTGGTACACACTAAGACTTATTGGTTCTGAGCGCAAACATAACACAGTAAAGCGCGCAGCATCACTTTTACTGAACGATGAACCCGGTGTTGCATTGCCATCAGCCAAGGTATGATTTATGTTTCGGCAAAGGTCAGTTAAAACAGCTAGTGACCGTTACACACAAAGCCCACCTTTCACCCTTAAAGGCAACAGAAGGGTTACAAGCTGAGGCGCCACTACAAGGCATCTTCAAAGAGAAATGGGCGAACACATAACTTTAATGGACAATGAATGTGTTGCCAGCGAGCACTGTGCCTCATGCAGACTCCACTCTCTCTCCCTCACTCCTTCACCAACTTAGATGTCAGGGGGCAGGGGCAGGGAGGAGGAGGAGCCCTGAGCAGAACAGCCACGCACCGTGTGGTGACCGTGTGCGTGGATGCGGGTGAGGAACGCCGTGTGGATTAATGCGCTGTGTATCCCGTCTAAAAGCGGATGTAGGGGAGAAAGAGGGAAGAGGGTGAGAGATGGCGAGAGCGATAGGGGAGGGAGGGAGGGACGGACGGAAAGGAAAAGGCAAAGGGGGGGAAGAAGAGGGAAGGGTGTAGCCTCTCCACGAAGGGCTAGTGTGTATGAGGGTGATAATTACCATGAGCTGGGACGGGGGGTGGGGAGGGGGAGGGTGAAGGGAGAGCGAGGCGAGACAGAGGTTTAGGTTGCCTCACATTCCTCCCTCCCTCCCTCCCTCCTTCCCATCCACCCTCCCCGCCCGAACCCCACGGTGAAGCCAATGGGAGGAAGCGTGTATGGCGGGGAAGAATGGTGAGGGAGAGAGAGAGAGAAGGGAGGAGTGAGGGAGTAGGAGGAGGGGGAATGGGGGGGTGGGGAAAGTGTCGAGAGAGGGGCGGAGTGACGACGGAAACACCGACTTGCGTTTCGTTCATTTCATCAATCTTCGCTCGTTCGGCGAGTTGACTTCCCGTCCCTGCTGAACGTTCATACAACCACGAGCGGCAAGAATGGTGTTCCACGCCATCCTGCTCGTACTATGTGCGGATTTGCATATAAATTGGATTGTGTGCGCTGATGTTGATTAAGAAAACCCGAAACTACATACTTTCTAGATTATACCATGGGCATGTATCCTGCAGGTTGTTCGAGGATGCATGCAAGTTATTGAATAGACAATCTCTTGATGATTCCTGGCCTCCTGTCTCCCTCCCCCCTTCCTCCTTCCCCTCCCTCTCCCCCTCCCCCTTACCTCACAAATTAATAATCACAGGGACAATGATAATCACTCATGGTTGGATATGGTTACTCCCCAGAAGACATCGTTCAGTTCTGAGATCTCTGCTGTTGGTAACTATTTTTTTTATACTACAGCGTGTCTCGTTATTTATTTATTATTTTTTTCTCGCTCTCTCTTTATACTTCTTTTTGTCTTTGTCTTTACTTTCGGTTCGCTTTGTTTTCTTTTTTTATTGTTTGTTGTAAGTCATTTCCTGACATTATTCTTTTTTTCTCTCTCTCTTACTCTTCTTTTTCTTTGGGTGTGTTCTCTCTCATTGTTCATTTATTCGCCTGTGTTCTCTCTCTGTTCTTTACTCTTCTTTGGCTTCTATTTTATTGTTATTTTCATTGTTCTTTTTGTTGTTTTTTTTTTATTCTCTTTTAATTTTTATTTTCTTTGTTTGTGTCTTTATCCTTTATCACCATTTTTCTCGTTTCTTTGATGGTGACCGCGATAGTCATCTCAGAAATGACAATACTGATAGTGACAATGATACTGATGGACACTGTGATAAGAATTCTTGTTCTAATGATAATAGAAATGATAACAACGGTAATGAGAGCAATCGTGGTGTTGGTAATTACAGAAATAATTAACAAAATGAGCAATACCAAATAGAATGGTTATAATGGTAATGGTATTCTTAATGGTAATGATGATGACGGTAAGAATGACTACGGCAGCTGATGTCGGTAGTGTTATTAATTCATATCATAAGGTCATTATTTCTGTTATGATCATTTCGTTAATGGTGTCATTAATGATAATATAATGCTGATGGATTTTTTAACGATAGAGGTAATAACGAAATTTTTTTTTTTTATCTTTTTTATAATCATCTTAATCAATCTCCATTAACCATATTGCTTTTGTTACCATCAGCATTCTCATTATCAGTAAAGATATCATCATCATTATTATCATTGCGTTTATCATTAGTGTCAGATATCGCTGTTACACGTAGCATAATTACCCTCATTAGAGCTACTATTTTTGTAATACCACCACCTCTGTTAATGATCATCACTAATCGCCTAATTAAGATAATAGGCAGGGTTAATAATGTCTTTCCCATTCCTATTATTTTGTCGTATATAACTCCTATTCTCTCCTATCAGTTCGCGTACACTATATGCATTATTATTAATTTATTCTATACATTACTCCCATTGTGTCATTATTATCATCGTCATTATTATCATTACCATTATTATTATTGTTGTTTTATTATTATTATTATTATTATTATCATCATTATATCTTTTATTTTACCCTTATTATGTCATTATTATTGTTATTGTTATAATTATTATTATTATCCTCATTATTATTATTATTATTATTATTATTATTCATCATTATTATCATTATTGTTGTTGTTGTTATTATTATTATTATTATTATTATTATTATTATTATTATTATTATCATCATCATCATCATCATCATCATCATCATCACCATCATCATCATCATCATCACTATTAATAATGATAATAATAATATTAAAATGAAAAATGAAAATAGTGATATTATTATTATTATTATTATTATTATTATTATTATTATTATTATCATTATAACTGTTATTATTATTAATGTTATTATTGTTATTATTATTATTATTATTATTATTATTATACCATATACATTACTCTTATTATGTCATTATTATTGTTATTCTTATTCTTATTGTCATTATCATTATCATTACCATCATCATCATTATCATCATCATCATCATTGTTGTTATTATTATTGTTAATTATGATAATATTATTATGATGATGATGACAATGATAATCTGTGTTATTGTCATTATTATTATTGTTGTTGTTGTTATTATTATTATTATTATTATTATTATTATTATTATTATTATTATTATTATCATTATTACTATTATTACTGTTGTTATTGTTATCATTATTATTATTTTTTTTATTATTATCATTATTATTATTATTATTATTATTATTGTAGTTGTTTTTTATTGTTATTATTATTATTACTATTACTATTACTATTACTATTACTACTATTATTGTTATTATTATTATTAATATTCATCATCACCATCACTATGATAATGATAGTAATAATAATAACAGTAATAATAATAATAGCATTGTTATTATCATTATTGTTATTATTATTATTGTTATTATTGCTATTATTATTTTTGATGTTATTATTATTATTATTATTATTATTATTATTATTATTATTATTATATCATTATTATTACTTTTACTATTACAAATATTTTAATATCATTATTATTTTTATCATTATTGTCAACGAATATCAACATTGAAATTGTGTTATTGTTAGAATTACTATTGTTTTTAATACTATTAGTATTTTTCTTGTTATCATTATCATTTATTATCATTATTACCATCATCGTCATCATTATTATGTTGATCTTGTTATTATTACTGTTATTATTATTATTTCTATTATTATTATTATCACTATAATTATGTTATTGTTATCATTTATTATAATTATTACAATTATTATTATTATTGATGATTATTATTTTATAATTGTTATTACTATTACTATCATTATCATTGTTATCATCATTATCATCATTTTTATCATAACTTTTATTGCTTCATCATAATTAATATTATTATCTTTATCATCACCATTATCATTATTATCATTGTTATTATTATTATTATTATTATTATTATTATTATGAATATTGTTAATACTACTATGGTAACTATTATGATAATTATTATTCCAGGCATTAGTATTTACTTCTGTTATTATGATAAATGTAATTATTATAAACGTCATTATTCTTTTGTTATTGCCATCATTCTCATTCTCGTTATCATCATTATTATTATTACCTTTATTGTCACCATCATTATTATTGGTATTGGTATTAGTGTTATCATTTTTGTTTGTTGTTATTATTATTGTCATTATTAATGCTGTTATTGTTATTATTACCATTTCTACTGCTATTGTTATTATTATTATTATTATTATTGTTGTTGTTGTTGTTGTTACTATTATAATTGTTATTAGTGTTGCGGTTATTATTATTATTTTTTATTATTGTCGTTTTTGTTCTCACTATTAATATTATATTGTTATTGTTGTCGTTATTATTATTATTATTATTATTATTATTATTATTATTATTATTTTGTTATCATTATTATTAATTATTCGTTTTTAAAATTATTATTATGATTATTGTCGTTGTTGTTATTTTTTGTTGTAGATATCAAAACAATAACAATAACGATAATGATAATAATTATTATTATTATCATTATTTTCATTATTGTATTTATTAATATTGATATTATTACAGTCAGCATTAATATATCGTTGCCGTTGTCAGATTTTTAAGTTTGTTGTTAAAAAAAAATAATAAGTAAATGCTTATTGTTAGTGATATGTTTGTTGTTGCAGTTGTTGTTGCAATTGTTGCAGTGAGTTTCATGTCTTTTTTATTGTTGATGTTGTAGATTATTATTTTTAAGCAGTCGAATTTTGGTGACAATATCAGTGTTATTCAATGTCTAATGTTTCGTTTCATGGTAATTACGTTGTTGGATTTAAGAAACGTAAAAAAAAAATAATAATAAAAAAAATAAAAAAGATCAATCAGACTTTATTTGGAAAGAGCGTTTGATCAAGCTACAATCAGTCAGACTAAGAAATGACATGTTTAATTTACTCTCTCTCTCTCTCTCTCTCTCTTCTCTTTCTCTTTCTCTTCCTCTTCCTCCCTCCCTTTCTCGCTCTTTCAATCTCTCTCTCTCTCTCTCTCTCTCTCTCTCTCTCTCTCTCTCTCTCTCTCTCTCTCTCTCTCTCTCTCTCTCTCTCTCTCTCTCTCTCTCTCTCTCTCTCTCTCTCTCTCCTCTTCTCTCTCTCTCTCTCTCCACACTCCCTCTCCCCCTCTCCCTCTCCCTCTCCCTCTCCCTCTTTCCCTCGTCCTCTCTCTCCCTCTCTCCTTCCTCCCTCCCCGTCTGCCACCTCTATAAATCCTACGTACTTTGATTGTATTATTAAGTAGATAGACAAAGGGAGACAGAGAGATAGATAGACAAAGCTTATAACAGAGACACTAATTTCAATTCATGTTAATTATCGATATTATATTCATATGAAGGACAAAAAAGAAACTCAGCACAGTGAAGCCAATCTCTTGGGATGCGAATCAGCATTAAAATAATGATCATTTGAATCTATCACAATTAAATGGATTCTATTATATATGATTGGTATGTTCTTCCTCTATCGCATTATTGCAATAAGCAGAGGAAATGATGAATTACGGTTTTCAAGTTGTTTTATATGTTTTTTTTATCCGGTTATTGATGTATATTGTTATTGATGTTGCAATCGGTAATGTTTTTATAATAGGTAGTGATGGTATTAACTATCTCTCTCTCTTTCCTCTTTCTCTCTCGTTATTCTCTCTATATATCTCTCTTTTTCTATCTTCCTCTTTCTTCTATCTCTCTCTTCTCTCTCTCTCTCTTCTCTCTCTCTCTCTCTCTCTCTCTCTCTCCTCTCTCTCTCTCTCTCTCTCTCTCTCCCCCTTCCCTCTCCTCCTTCTCTCTCTCTCTCTCCTCTCTCCTCTCTCTCCTTTTCTCTCTTCTCTCTCATCTCTCTCTCTCTCTCTCTCTCTCTCTCTCACTTCTTCTCTCTCTCTCTCTCTCTCCTTCTCTCTCTCTCTCTTCTCTCTCTCTCTCTCTCCTCTTCTCTCTCTCTCTCCATCTCTCTCTCTCTCCTCTCTCTTCTCTCTCTTCTCTCTCTCTCTCTCTCTCTCTTCTCTCCTCCCTCCTCTCCCTCTCTTCTTTCTCTCTCTCTCTCTTCTCTCTCTCTTCTCTGTCCCTCTCATCACGCAAGCATAATATCGCATTTCGTATTACATAATGCCATTTTGAACTGTATTCACTAGATTTTATCTTCATTAGCATTACTCGCAAAGTGACAATTAACACTGTTCATTGTCTGGCTTAATTATTAGTCATTAGAGAGATGAGTCATTAGCTGACGTTAAGCAACTAGTATACAAAAACATCATTGTATTGCATAAACGATTTTAACAACGGAAGTAATATATATATATATATATATATATATATATATATATATATATATATATATATATATATATATATATATATATATATAATGTTATACGCTTGTTCATTTTTTTCCGTTATTCTGTTAGTCTATTTTTATCTATTTTGTTTGTTTATCTATCTTTTGAATTATCTATCTACCAGCTCATTTATTTAATTTATTTTGAAAAAGGAAATTAATTTTAGTATACATAAAGAAAGGTTACAATATAATTATACAATTATTTGATTTGAGTCATTAAAATGTATCTAATGGAATGTTCATGATATGATTAGTAATTGTTATGGAACTGAGGATAATAATGCGAAGCATAATTGACAGTAATAATGACAGAAATATTAATAGGGATAGAGGGCGCGATATTGGCAGTGATAATGATAGCAATATTAATAGTAATAATGAGAGTAATGATATTTGCAAAGCAATCACAATAATGGCAGTAACGTAATTTCTACAACAGATATGATGGAAATGACATTGGTAATAATGGAAGTCATAATGATAATAATAATGATAAGGATGATGATGATAATAATTATAATAATGAAATAATAATTATAATGATAGTGATAGTAATAATGATAATGATAATAATAGTAATAATGATGAAATGATAATAATAATAATTTGATGATGATAATGATAACCACAAGAGCGATGATACTAGTAATGGTAATAACATTAACAACAATTATAATGATTATGATGATAATGGTAACAATAATAATCATGAAAAAATAATAAGAATTATATTATTTTTATTACAAAAATAACATGATAATGATAATGAAGATAATACTATTAATAAAGTTAATAATGAGGATATACATAATAATGATGCAGATGATAGAAATGAAGAAGATTATAGATAATGATGAATAAAATTGTGATGATGATAATAATGATAATAATTAAGGACGAAGGGAAGGAAGAACAATCATTTATCTATATTCCATAAATCTTTAAATACAATTCATCATTAACTTTAGGCCTATAGATATTTATAATGTAACATTCTTATAATTAATGTTTATTTATTTAGTTTTCTTTTATTCTATTTTGTTATCATTATTATTATTACTTATTTTGTTTTGTTTTCATGCATAGGGAAGAGTTCTTGCAACGAATTAAAAATATCTAGCAATTTTTTGAGACTCACAAAGCTTATTATATGGAAATCAAGAGGCTTGCATGGGACAGATTTGCAAGCATGATAAAACAGAACCAAAAACTATTTTTCATTTATTCTCCAGCGTTATCATGAAGACAAAAGACAACAGGTATAGTGTATATGGACTTGGATCCCCTGTGGTTGACTTATTTACATCATGAAATCTGTTCGAAGTGCATTAGATTCGTTTGTAATTTCAGATTTACGAACGCTGTTGTCATTTTGCTTCTGTGATTCAGTGGTGAATGGGTTTAATGATTAGTACCCTTGATTATTAACGAAAATGGAAAGAGAAAAACATTAAAATCACTAAAACAATTCACTTGAAAGATAAGGTACGCATACTGCGTGGCGAATGATCAACTTCTGTCTTCCAATCTGTGACGTGTTTTCTTTTTTTCTCTCGCTCTCTCTCTCTCTCTCTCTCTCTCTCTCTCTCTCTCTCTCTCTCTCTCTCTCTCTCTCTCTCTCTCTCTCTCTTCTCTCTCTCTCTCTCTCTCTCTCTTCTCTCTCTTTGATACTAAATTTGTCTTAAAAAAAAGCCATGTTGCCACATCTCAAAGCTAATACTAGTAATAGAATAAAATTTTACATTGTTATAGACTATATGAAGATAGTTGATTGCAATAATATTTTAGAACTACGCACTGCAATAAATCTCGCTTCTAGAAATGACAATGTTATAACACATTTTATATATTCAACTAAAATTTGGGCAACCTCTGCATCAGCTGTGAAGCCGCGCAACTCCATATGTATTTTCGAATAGAAAATTGCTGTAAATATGTAGAAAACAAACCAATTAATGTTTAACAATAAATCAGAATGCTCCTCCAAAGTCTATTTGTCATTACTGGTGTGTGATCATATTCATATGTCTTTGACTCGGCACGAAAATGGTTTAGACAGGTAGTGTTTGTCTAAGACTCGGCTGAGGCTTTAGGACAGGTGCGAAAATGTCTCGCACACGTAAGGGCAGTCTTTTAAACTACAGTGCAATTTTACACAGTTTTTAAGATATGCCTATGATAAGAAAAAATCTTAGAAGACCCTTTTGATTTGTTGTCAAACGTTAATTTAGTCGTTTTATATTAAAAAAGAAAAAAATTCTTCATTATTATTATTATCATTGTTGTTGTTGTTATTATTGTTGTTTTTTAGAAGAGGAAGAAGGTACGAACCAAGATTAAATGGATATACCCGTACAGTGTACTGCAAGGTTCTGGTTGATATGGGACGTTGTGGAAATAATGATAACAGTGATAATGATAATAATAATGAGAAGAGTACTGATAATAATAATAATAATAACAACAACAATAATGGCAATAATAATAATTAGTATGATAATAATAATAAAAACAATCAGAATAACATTAATAATAACGATAATAATATTAGTACAGCTAAAGAATGAAATACAGAACCATCTCACTGAACCATTCACAACCAGACACAGCCTCATTCACAAATAGCATCGCCGCCTTATCTCCTTATCTCGTATCAGACTTACAATTCCCTTATCATCAAGAACAACGGAGAACCTGAAAACGAGATGAACACAAAAAGATAATCACAGCATCAAATCAAATCACAACATGTAACAATCTTCAGAGAGAAAACACACACACATACATACACACACACATACACACACACACACACACACACACACACATGTACGTGTATGTGTGTGTGTGTTGTGCATATCTATATCTATTTATCTATATATGTATATATGTATAAATATATATATATATATATATATATATATATATATATATATATATATATATACATATATATACATGGTCATTAATTGGTACATATTTGCTTATTTGTCAAACCTACATATATCATCATTCCAAATGGTGCTTTCAATTCCTTAATGCTTTTAAACAGATTCACATATCAGCTTAATTAATACCCTAGGTTTAATTTCAATTATATTAATGACGGGTTTCAAAGGCGTTTCTGTGATATTCTGTTTTATCCTATATATCATAATAGTTCTATATCTGATGTTTTAAACACCCGAGTTACCATAGGGTTTTGCCATCTTGATTAAGATATTCATGTGACGTATTATATAATTTCTGGTTTACATCAACATCATTATTATTAGCATCGTGTGGTTATGAAAATTATTCTCATTGCTGAAAAGAAAGAGAGAGAGAGAGCAAGAAAGAGAGGGAGAGAGAGAGACTAAGAAAGAGAGAGAGAGAGAGAGACCAAGAAAGAGTGAGAGAGAAAGAGAGCAAGAGAGGAGAGAATGAGAGCATGAGATGAGGAGACAGCATATCTGTGTTTGTTTGTATGCATATAGTCTAAAGATATAAATGATTTCACAACATGAATACAATATCATTTACCGTATTTCTTTCTATCATGATATTGCAATGATAGCTAGATTTTAATTAAAACTGCTTTGACTCATGAAGAATAAATAACATGAATAAACTCCGTAATAATGAATATTGCAGAATGCCAGCACAAAATACATTTTTCCTCAACATAGAAAGCATTGACACATGGAAAAGCTGTAATAGTGTTTTTTTTATCAAAGAGTGTTGTTTTTCTAATGTAAACTCTGATTGGGTTTACATGTTTACACACACGCACACACACACGCACACACACACACACACACTCACACACACACATACACACACACACACACGCACACACACAAACACACACACACACACACACACGTTCACTCATATACATATTGTGTGTGTGTGTGCTTACGTGATACGATATTTTTTGGATGTTCCCAAGTCTTATCAAAATATTATTATCATCATTAACCACCAGTCTTGCATTTAATCATTCAAAGTGAAACAGCCGATGTGTAAGTAAAAGGCGGGAAATTTCCAAAGACTTGTAAAAATGTTTTCCTCCTAATCTGATCAGTACATCTTTTCCAAGAACTCTACAGATCATTATCAAACAAGTATCAAACCGAAGTCCATAATGATGTAGATTCCCAATTTTTTATCCTTTGATTATATTGGTATTTTTTTCATTTTTCTTTTTTTTTCTGAAAGGAGTCTAAAAATCAAACCGGGAGATGCAAGGACTTCAGAAGCGCCGTTGTTGAGTTCCAATATTTTTCCATGTTCATCTTCGGTGAATTTTGTTTATTTTTTTATTTTATTTTATTTTTTTTTTGTCATATTTTCCTTATTTTTTATGGCATTCGTTAGTTTATTTAGCTGGTGTATAATATATATATATATATATATATATATATATATATATATATATATATATGTATGTATATGTATAAAGAAGTATGTGTGAAGTAAAAGAAGAAAAGGAAGAGGAATAATGGTGATGATGATAATAATGATAATGGTAATAATTTCATGATGATGATAATGATGACGATGATGATGGTAGTGAAGATGGTGATGGTGACGATGATGATAGTAATAATAGTAGTAGTAATAATAATGATAATAATAATAATAACAACAACAACAAAGATTATGAAAATGGTGATAATAACAATAATAATGATAAGTGAACAAACAATGTATATGCAAATAGACCAATAAAACAAGTGAATATAAAAACAACTGAAAATCAAAACAAATTAATAGAAAAAAATCTAAACAAATGAATATAGAGAGAAATGAAAATCAAGACAACTGAAAAAAAAAATTCAAAATAAATATATATATAAAGAAAATCAAAATATAAAATATTTTTTTTTTAGGGTATTTCACCTTTCAATTAATTTTAACCCAATGCTTTTAATTCCTGATCACCAGAAAAAAATGGTCATAAACAAACAAGCAAACAAGAAAGGTAAACAACCCAAACGGACTCAAATATTCCATTCATAAAAGCAACTCTGTTTACACTTAACAAAATCATCAATACCTGTCGCCTTTTGGAAATTATCGCGTGAATAATAGATAGTGCAATATGCAAATTGCATTAGGCATCATTCAGCCAAAATTCCCCAAAGTAACTATTTGTAAATAATGATCTCAATGTTTTCAAGTTTAATAACGTGTTTTGATCATGTTAAAGGGGAATGATTACCGAATGTCATCTAAGATTTAGTTTTATTTGCATATTTGTTTATCCATGTATTTATTGTTATTATTATTGTTATTATATATATATATATATATATATATATATATATATATTATGTATCTATTTATTTATTAAAGGTTAGCTTTTTATATTTTATATTTAATATTCATTTTGGCAAAATGATGCTTGAGTATTTTAGAAATACAGACTTACTGTATCTCTAAATGTATCACTTTTTGTAAGACAGTCTGATCAACATTAAAAAAACAAACAAACAAATAAAAATAATAAGATAAAATAAAAGAATAAAAATCTCGACATCACAATAACCCAAAATTTTATCCCAATGCAATATTTCGATTTACGTGTTTACTTCACAAACGTAATTTTCGTAAACAATCAAGTACCTGCGAGGTCATTTACGTAACACGCTGCTTTGCATTGGTTTTATAAAGTAACATTTTGTAAAATTCTTGTACTAAACGATAACTATGCAAATTAAACAGAGGCCTCAGTACATTTACGAATTACCAGTTAATTTCTTCCATGAAAGGTGATATAAATAGCTAATTGGAGATTGTTATACACCCATATACACTGAAGAAAGTATTGGGGGAGGATTGTGACATAGAGGGTCTTATTAGTTTCCTTAGCGAGACTAATGTTTTCAATAAAATTTGATCATGCTTAATGTTTATGCAATAATTTTATACACTTAGAGCATACTATTTAAGCTTTGATTTTTTAATATATTTATTGTTATTTGTAAGATAAATAGATATATAAAATAATTGAGAGTTGAAATAATCAATAAATCATTGTTAGACATGTATATTAATTGTATGATCTAATGTTGTTCAGATTAATTTTAACGAAATATTGCCTCTATTTAATTTCGATTTCCAAAAGCCATTTCATCAGTATATATGTGACGTATTTTCCAGCTTTTTTCATAACATATTTACCTTCATTTTGCTCAGCCTGATGTCAAAAGCTTCTTTCATCTTGAGTCTCCTCTTCCTCGTGTTTAAGAAAGAAAGCAAGGAAGGCAATAAGCCAAAAGAAAGAAAGAAAGAAAAAGGAAAACAATGTTTAGAATAAGCAGATATAGAAGTTCAAAATTTATCTTTCCTTCAAACACATCTACACGTAATCTACACCAAACAGATGTAGCCACAATGTAAAAAAAAAAAATAAATAAAAAAATAAATAAATAAATAAAAAATATAAAAATAAAGTATTCATAAATTATCAAATATTCATGTGACAAGACATTATATAGACGACGCGTTATTAACATATCTAGTTAAAGTCACTGGGAACCCAAAGAGTTTTACGCAAACAAACCGGTTTTACATCAAGGCATAAGAAACGACTAAATTTCCCTTCATTCTGATAAACATTCGTTAATTTGTTTGCCTCTATATGTCTAATTTTATTCATTTTATTTGGTGGTAAGATTACACAATATGACTGTAATTTTCGAATGATTTTTTTTCGTTTTTTTTTTTTTTTTTTAGTTTTTTTTGTCTTGTATTGTTTCGTTTCGTCACCAACAGGTTATTTTTTCATCGTCGTTTCCTTTCTTTTCCATGGAGACGACCTCGCTTCTGTTGCAAACCTCTCATCTTACGCAAGAGATTAAAAAAAAAAAAGTAAAACAAAAACAAAAAAACGAAAAAAAGGCAAAAGTGATTATTAACAATGAAGTAATCAGTTTTGCAAAACTTGGGAAAACTTAATAAGCCAATGTCGGAATTTGTGAAAAATGCGAAGGCGAAGATTTTAGAAAAGAGAAAGAAGAAGAAGGAAGAAGAAGAAGAAGAGAGAGAGAGAGAGAGAGAGAGAGAGAGAGAGAGAGAGTTCAAAATTTAAAGAGAGACACAAAAAAGAAAGGAAGAAAGACAGATAGATAAAGAGATAGATCAATAGATAAATAAAAACATAGATAGATAGACAGATAAATATATGAATAAATAGATAACCAGATTAATAAATGAATAGAGAAAGAGAGAAGGAGAAAGAAAAAGAAAAAGAGAGAAAAAGAAAAAGAAAAGAGAGATAGAAAGAAAAAGAAAAAGAGAAAGAGAAAGAAAAAGAGAGAAAGAGAAAGAAAAAGAAAAAGAGAGAGAGAAAGAGAAAGAGAGAGATTAGTAAAGGAGACAAAAACACACACACACACACACACCTACTCAAAAGACTATCTCTCTCTCCTCATGCTGACCACGCGAAGGAAATAATCCCTCAACCCATGTATGCGCAGCTCATTAATTATGCCAGACCACACTCACACCTCATTAACTATGTCTCCTAATTTGCATACATGACCTGCCTCACAACACATACTTATAGGGCGAAACACACGTAGACAGACAGAGACAAAGAAACATATATACGTTAGATATGACAAGGGTTATAACTCAGCAGAATATAAATCTTTTTACTCATTAATATGCATAAGACTTTTTTTTCTTTTTTTTTTCTTCAGCTGGAATGATAAAGTGAAGATTATTGAGATTTGTGTACTTTCTCACCTTTTTTTTTTTTTTTTTTTTTTTTTTTTTTTTGCACGTTCGTTGAGAAAATTATGGTTGTAGTTTTGTGTTATGTTTTTTTCTTTCTTTCTTTCTTTCTTTCTTTTTCTTTGCCTTTTTTCAAATATTTTT
>NC_051389.1:58283199-58285699 GCF_015228065.2 Penaeus monodon | reverse complement strand
ATAATAGCATCGCAGAGACTGTATAATTAACGAGCACTAATGAGGATTCTTAATAGATCCCGGATGCTGTTAGGACTACATCCGGGAATGAAATGCATAACTACACTTCCCCCCTTCTTGGCTTTTCCCAAGATTCCTCCCTCCCTTTCTGCCTCCCTCTGGCTTCCCCCTGCCCCCTTCCCTTGTTTTCCCCTGGCTTTCTCCCCTCCCCCTTCCCCGTTCGTCTTTCACTTGGCTTTCCCCTGGCTTTCTCCCCTCCCCTTCCCCCCACACCTTTCCCTGGATTACCCCTCCCCTGTCGCCTCCCTTCCCTGGCTTTACCTTGGCTTCCCCCCTCCCCTGGTCTCCTCCCTCCCCCTTCCCCCTTCCACTTCCCCTTGACTTTCCCCTGGCTCTCCCCCTCTCCCATTCACTAGACCCCCCTCCTTCCCCCATCAAGGCCTAAACTTTCTTCCTTCTGAAATTCCTCAAAAGTAACGTAAGAAGCGGGTAATAATGTACACTTTAAACTCGAAAATTCTTTAGGCTTCCCAGCATTAGCTAAGGATCCGATTCTAAATAAGTTTAACGGAATATGATTTCAAAATCAATTCATTATCATTACATTTTTTTCTTCATTTGTTGTAAATACTTGAACACTTGATAACGTAATATTATATGTACCACAAAGAGTTATAACAAACATGACACCCCAATAAGTGCTTTTGCTGCCACTTTTCCTATGAGTAATCTGAAATCTTTCACTGCTCTCTCTTTCTCTCTTCTTCTGTCTCTAGCTCTCTCTTTCTGTCATTTTTTCGGTCTCTGTGTCTCTGAATCTCTCTGTCTCTGTTTCTTTCTCTCTCTTCTGGCTCTCTCTCTCCTCCTCCCTCTCTCTCTCTCTCTCTCTCTCTCTCTCTCTCTCTTCTCTCATCTCTTCTCCCTCCCTCTCTCTCTCTCTCTCTCTCTCTCTCTACCTCTGTTCTCTTCTTCTCTCTGTCTATCTCTCCTCTCCTTCTCTCCCTTCTACCCTTATATAGACCTCCATTGTTTTGGAGAGCATTTACTTCTAACTGCTGTTATTACTCAGCTGAATAATAACAACAAATTATCCACGATGAAGAGAAGTGTGAAGCCCTGTGATAGCTGCATACAAGCGGGTCACCCTTCCTCTCTCACAAGGGTTAAACGACGCCTTGTCATCACTCCTCTTGGGGTGATTTGGGTGAACCACTGGATCACACACACACCTTTATACCCCAGGCCTTTGATCATCTCGTCTGTGATCTTACAAATACCCGGGACTTTGCAAAATGAAGGTGAATAACAACAACTTTCCCTCAGGCTGCCGGAACTAAGGGGTGGGGGTGTGAAGAGCAGTCTGGGTTTGGGTTGATGGTGGAACAAGAGTGATGCCTTGTGGTGATGTCCTCGGGGATTCGTGGGTGGTTGAGGACCTGGTTAAAGTGTCCCCCCCCCCCCACCGGTTTACACAGTCGGTTTCGGTGGATAATTTGTGAAGTGGAAGTGTCTCTCATGAGGAAGCTGTATTGCCGCGGGCCAGCCTCTGCTCGGCGGAGAAAGTTGGATATGTAGCGTTGATCGGTTGGATATGTAGAAGAATCCACGAATACGGGGGTTTTTACTTTGGGAAAATAAGTATTCATCACGAGAATCGGTGGACATAGTGGCACTTAAATCGGTGAGGACGATTGTGATGTCTTGTGGTGATGTCTTGTGGTGATGTCATGCAGTGATGTCACGTGATGTCTTGTGGTGATGTCATGCGTGATGTCACGTGATGTCTTGTGGTGATGTCACGTGATGTCTTGTGGTGATGTCATGCAGTGATGTCATCTTAGATAAGGTCTTGCAACTTATTCTATTATTTTATTACTTATCATTTCTGTATATGCAAAGAGATCATATATAGACTACTATTAATATCCCTTTTAATTAACATTGCCATCATTACTTTTATTGTTTCAATGATTTCAATTACTTTTATAACGTATCTTGCTAATGACAATACTATAATAATACTATAATATCGTGTAGTAACCGGAGATAAATGTCAGGTAGCATTGGGCATCGCTGGGTATAGGCTGCGTCCCTGCATCGAGTTAGTGGGCGTCGACAGGGCACTGAGGTCCAAGAGTGAACTCAAGGGCGGCTTACTGGAGGTCGATAAGGGCCAATACCCTCATATCCACACAAAGGAACCTCATACCCTCATATCCACACAAAGCAACCTCATACCCTCATATCCACACAAAGCAACCTCATACCCTCATATCCACACACAATGCAACCTCATACCCTCATATCCACACAAAGCAACCTCATACCCTCATACCCACACAAAGCAACCTCATACCCTCATATCCACACAAAGCAACCTCATACCCTCATATCCACACACAAAGCAACCTCATACCCTCATATCCACACAAAGTAACCTCATACCCTCATATCCACACAAAGCAACCTCATACCCTCATATCCACACAAAGGAACCTCA